>NC_061518.1:16312500-16407500 GCF_022379125.1 Scophthalmus maximus | reverse complement strand
AGCGGATGTTAGCTCACGTGTTGATACCTTGTTATTACAACCAGGATGCCATTTCATGTATGTGACATTTCTAATATGTACTTATACTTCTAAGAGTTTTCTGAATGAACAAGGGATAATATGTCACTTTTACTGAGCTGTTTCTTCTTGGTTCTTACTGTCTTTTCATGGGAAATGTATCAAAGTTCATACTGAGACAGAAAATAAAAAATAGAGAAGGAGAATAGAAGGTAATTGTTTCCCCCTTCCTGTATTAGACAACTCTCCTTGCTGCCAGGTTCGGTCACATATTGTGTGTGTGTTGGAATATCTTTCCTCAGGCTACATTGTTTCAGTTTTTTATTGGATATACTATAAATATTCATACTCACGACTTGTTAAACATGCCCATCCTCGCCTCTCCAGACACAAGTCTTAATCCCAACCTTTTGTTTCTCCCTCTCTCCCTTTTCCCAGGATCCCTCCTTCTCCCTCCTCCTCCATGATAAGCTTCAGGTGCCCAACAGTTCTCGGCTGGCGTGGAATGAGCGTGACAGCCGCTGCGATGTTTGTGCCACTCACCTCACTCAGCTTAAACAGGAAGCCGTGCACATGGTCCTCACCCTGGACCAGTGGGATTTGTCTCCCACCTCTTCCCCTCCTGCTCTGTTTGGACGATATGGATCTCAAGGACCCCCGGGTCCACTGGGAGCATCTGGAGTACCAGGAGGTCCTGGGTCAAGGGACTGGCCTCCTCCTTTTCCCCCTTCCTCTTCCTCCTCAGCCGCTGCCTCCACTTCACATCCTCCTCCCCAAGCATCCCATTCGCCTTCCCCAAGCCCAAACCAGACCCCAACGCCCAGCCCGAGCCACGGACCATCCAACGCCAGCCATGGGAGTCCCTCAGTGGGGCAAACGTCCAGCTGTGCTCCCATAAACCCACAACCTCAAGGTCCAGGGCACAGACTGGGGTCCAAGCCCAGCTCCCTGGGTCTTGGAGGTGGGGTGGACAGAAGGAACGGGTCTCCCAGTTCAGGAAAAGCAGCTAGTGCCCATCAGCAACCAACGACTGGAGTTAACAGCCCCAGCAATAGTGGTAACAATGGGAGCGGAGCAGTACTGAGCACAGCAGCTCTGCAGGCCCATCAGCACATGAACCGAACTAATGGAGGGGTTACACTGTATCCGTACCAGGTAAGCTCTCTGTAGAAAGGTGTGTGTGCACCTGTGTGTGTAGACGTGCCATACATTCACACACACAAATCTGTAGAGCTGCCTCTCCCACAGTGGCAGAGCTCATACTTCTGCAGAAAGTGAACACATTAATTCTGATCTTACACAATTATACGCTACACAATGGTGACAGGCTACCAGCATGTAGATGCTAGCATCTGTTCATATGCGTCAGAACAGGAACATTTTAATTTTTTCAGCTTGTAAGTGTACCTGCCTACCGTAGTGTGACCTTTGTTAGCTATTACATAGCTATTAGTTCCAAGCTTACATCTTGTCAACCACCCAAACCAAAGTAAGACAAATAATAGGTGTGACAAAATCCATTAATAGCAACTTTTTTGTTTCCCTCTCAATATTTTTGGACATTGGAGTAGAGGTGCTGCAGTCGTCTCCGTTTTGTCTGAGAGGAGCCTTCCAGGGTCAGACCTTGAAATCTGCGGACGTGACTAACTGAAAATCCAATTTTTTGAGTGAGGTCACTAATGACATTTTTTTAAACTGTTAATAATCTCTTATGGAGATGTAAGCAATAGATGTTCTTCAACAGGAGCGAAGCAGGACATCAAGCAGCAAGTTAGCATTGAGACAACTGTAAAAGTGACTCGAATGGAAAAAGGGAGATAGAGGAAGAGAGGGAGAAAAGAGAGGAGGACAGTAGAAGGAAGAAAACGCCTCAGGTGACGGGGGTCTAGAGGTGTGTAGAGGCAGGAGAGCTCAGACTCCTGGGGATATCCAGAGGGGTGTGTGTGTGTGTGTGCGTGCGTGTGTTAACGTGTGTATGAGCATGTACAACAGATGTAATAATTCATACAGTGATAATTAAGACTCTGGGGACTCTATGTCACACACCCCCAGTCCCCCTTCACTCTTTCACTCTCATTCACTTTCTCTCCCTCTCGAACACACACACACACACACACACACACACACACATATCTCTCTACTTATGCCGGTTCTTTCCTTCGCCCCTATTATTTCTATCTTTCTCACACTTCATATTCATGTCCTCTTCTGTCTTGCTGTTCCCCCATCTTGCTGTATATTTTTATTCAGTCCATGACTTGAATCAGATCTAGAGATATGACATCGTAGGTGGAAATGACTTTATACAGTCTCATGAATTGTTTCGTTATCTTGTCCTACTGGTCAGGAATGAATGTGACGTGAGAGCTGCTTTCTATTCTGGTCTGTGTTCATGGAAATTGCAGAGAAATTGTTCAAATATAAAGGATATATTCTCTTTCTATGACATTTTCTGTATTTAGTTAGTACCTGTGTGGGGAGGTGTAGAATGTTAGTGAGCCCTGTTTGTGCTGCCACTTTGACAGTAATGGTGTTTCAGCAGGGAAGGAGGAACCGAACATGATAATAAATCACCCTCGTTTAGACTCACTCCTAAAGGAGGGAAAGAGGAGGATGAGGAGCTGAGCAGAGAGATGATCAAAAAATGGGAAAGTAAAAGGAAATAGGGGGAGATCAGTCTGAAAGATAGAGATATACACAGAATGGGTAAGAGAGATGGGTTAAGAGAGAATCAGAATAGGAATTTTATGATTCGGAAAATCTGGCATTATAGTTTATTTTATTTTACTAGAGAAATGGATTTTGCTGTAGATCTGCTTTACTGCTCAAAACCCCAAATATGGATATGGATATAGTGGATCTTCAGAATGTCATACAGTGGCTGATGGTCGAACACAGGCCACATGTGAAATCTCCTCCTCCATTTTTCTCTCTCGCAAAGTGAAAGAGAGACGGCAGGGAAAATGTTTCTTGAGAAACACTACCGACAGCAGCACAGCCATGGTCTAATTCAATTTAACTGTTAATGATTAGAATCACGATTATGAGAGCAGAGGTAGTGCGCGAACCTGTCTGCCAGTGTGGCTGACATTAAAATCTTGCTGGGTCAGCAGGCTAAGAGGTGACAAACCAAAGGTGCAGGCTGCAAAACTAATGGGTGAGGTCGGACAGCGGTGTGCTCAGTGATATATGGTTCTCTAATCTCCCATAACAACACAGAAACTGTTACCTCAACTGTTTTTTGTGGACCACTGTCATATTCACCATTACTGTACATTTGAACTGGCAGAAGCTGTAGACTTGAATCAGAACAAAATTCCACAATATCTGATTGTAAACGTGTTTGGGGCTTTTAATGGAGATGATGTATTGAATTGAAGTTAACTCGTAAACACGCCCTGAGATGGATATCCTTTAGGATCAGAGTCAGGGGCCGTGGTCCATCCCACCCTCCTCTGCCTCACCTTTGCTCTGTCCCTCTCCTTCTGTCATTATTTCTTCCTTTCCTTGCCTCCTCTCTCTCTCTCGGCCATTTCATTTCCTTTTGTGTTGTCTACTTTTTATTTCAATTTTTTGCAGGTCTCTGTACCAATTGCTTTTTCCTTTTCCTTTCCACCTTCTCCCTCAAGACAGAGTTTCTGTAACTCAATCTTCAATTTGGAATAAACAAACACCCTGTGCTATTCGCTCAGTTACTTCTATGTTTTTGAGTCTCTCCCCCACTTTTATCCTGAAAACGCGGCCTCTTTATTTCCCCCTCCACTCTACTGCAGTACGCCTAGATTGTTTTACAGAGTGTGTCTATTCTCCTGGTTAAAGCAGGCAGGACCACACGCCCATAATGTACACAGACACAAAAACACAGCATTTCTCTTTTCGCCCTCTTCATACAAACCTGAACTTTCAGGCACAAATTCTATGTTGTTTGAACTTCAGCCTGTGTTTGGAAAAGGATGTAAAAAATGAATAAAATCTAAGAGAGACAAATGAGGAAGGTGAATACTAGGGAAATGGCGTTTGTGTTGTAATGAAGATGCATGGATGAGCCAGCTTTCTCTCTAAGAGAGACGGGAGTAGGTAAGTGCTGCAGTGTCGAGAAAGAGGGAGGGAGTGAGCAAACAGAATAAGTGTTCAAGTGCCGATTTCTTTTCTTTATTTGTATCTCAGGGAAAGTCTGATATCACGGACCAGGTGTTCTGTGAACATTCCACAGTATTATCCTCAGTATTCTTTATGTATCTTGTTATCTATGTTGTTTTCTCTCATGTTGCGGTGAGCTAATATTCCGAAAAGGATCCGTGTAATTTAATCAAATTCATGACAAAGTGTAGAGAAAGTATAAGAACCTCGTAGGAGCAAAGAAAAGTAACAAAAGCACAATTTATTTCCAAAACTACATTACCCAAATCCCTCACCAGGTGACCGTGCAGGAATGCTGATTTTAATAGGAACTATCACGCTGTCCTGGTATGTTCCGTGTGCAGCAGTTCAGATGCAGAGCTAATTTGACAGCTCTCAAACACCACCGCTGGTTTAATGAGAAGCACGAGACATAATAAGCCGTCAGCACTCCGCTGTTTCAAATACAGGGAAGCACAGCCAGGCTTTTGAAATCGCATATTATAAAGGTGAATATGATTATTGCATTTTTTTTAAGCCATGAGAGTGGAGCGGTTTAATGGATGACTGGCAATACGCTAACCTACAATAAGAGGGTAAACCTGGTAAATATCACCTGCAACACACTCACAAGCTGAACCGCCCAACCTTCACGGACAGTCACATATTCTTTCACCACCAATGCTCCAGTTTTCAGCTCACATTACAACCCTCTGTGGGCACATTTCTTCTACACCATGCAGGTACTTTTCCTCCTCCCATTCCCGAAGATACTTGAGCAACCAATGCTAATGCGCAGGTATTCCATGTCGCTCACCGAACCTTTATTCCACATGTTCATGACTCCTTTAATAATGCAGGGCTGGCAAGCCAAGTCTGAGCATTTGCAATGCGTGTAGATGCACAGAGGCATAGATAAACTATGGAGGCATCTCATTTACAATAGGTAATTTATCAAGGCAGTGGGCTGCGTGCTCGGACCCCGGGAGCCCTCAGCAGTAAATATACGCACAGTGAAAGTGATTTACACACATACACACAGGTGCAGAGAAGTGCAGACACATGCATGCACAACGACACACACAGGCATACTCACAATATGAGACATACACGCTCGCAGATTAACTCTCACACATAGCCACAGTTCCTTCATTGGTGTGTGTGTGTGTGTGTGTGGGTTTGATTTAGGTGTTCTGCTGTCCGGCTACTGGCAGCACATAAAGAACTATAATCAATAATCTATATTTATTTCATGAATGGGTTGGCTACACACAAACATGAACACACGTCTGTGTAGGTCAAGGCACACACACACATCTGTGCACAGTGGCAAAGTTATGCATAACACATTTGCATACAAAGCACTTTAATAGAAATATAAATTCTTCTTTGAGTCTCAAGCATCGTCTGAATGTGCCCAGACTCACACTGATACAAAGAGAGATACCTTGGTCACTCTCTCAGACATCTAGACATGTACAGAAAAGTGGCCGAGTGGTTAAGGCACATACCATGTAATTACAACACCCAGCTCCAACCAAGTGTCCCCTGTTGCATGTCGTTCCCATCTTTCTTTCTCCATATTTTCTGTCTACAGTATATCCACAACATCACCCGTATAGTAATGGCAAAAAACAAATCTTACAAAAAGATTCATACATACACACACACACACACACACACACACACAAACGTGTTTTTTTATACCATAAATCTGATGCTACAGTTACTCACACACGGCCGGAAATTTCATTTATTTTTCAGTTCAAAGGTCTTTCTCTTTCTTTGTCCTCACTGTCCTTCTTCCCTGCATCTAATAAAGCACAAATGCAGAAAGATGATCCAATAATAAAGGACAAACAAAGGTAAACAGTTTAAGTGGCAGAGCAAAAGCACAGAGGGTATATGGCAGAATCAATAATAAAAAAAGTGGTGAGATGAATAGAAAAGAAGGGGTGACAGAGAAGGAGAAGGCTTTAAGTGAATGTGTGTTTGTGTGTGTGTGTGTGTGTGTGTGTGTGTGCGTGTGTGTGTGTGTGTCATTCTGCTGCTGCTGCTTCACTGAGATCACTTAAAGCTTATTTACAGTGTGCCAAGAAAAACGCATGCACACACGCACAGACACACACACTGACACACAAACACACACACACACACACACAAACACACACACACACAGACAGAAAACATGTCACTCATTGTCATTTTTTTTTTTAAATCCAACTCTTATGCAGCATCTCTAAACAATCTAACAGTGAATTTATTTCTAATCTATTCTCTGACGACACTTTGTTTTTCTGTCACTCGTTATAAAAAGTCTCTCCCTCTCTCTCATCAGATCTCCCAGATGATCTCTGAGGCCTCCAGAGAAGGACTGACCGAAGCCGCCCTGAACCGCTACAACACACACTCTCCGTCTCACACCAATTCACCATCGCACACGAACTCCCCCTCTCACGCTCCAGCCGTAACCACCACAGCACCAACCGCCACCTCTGCCGCTGCCTCTTTCTTTGCCAGGTGAGTAAAGTACCACAGACGGAGGAGGCTGACACGCGTGGAGCCTTTTACTCAGTGGCTTCATGCCAGGTGGATCACGTGATCCTCTTCCGTTATCTGTCCACACGGTGCCAGCATACAGGTGTTTTATATGAATGTGAACGGTCATTAGAGGACCGTTGATTGAAATCAGCATTTTGGCTTCCACACGCAATATTGATTATTATTTTGTTTTTTTATTATATCTCCAGATTAGTGTCTGCTGTTTGTCAGTGGGACTGAACGGTACAAAACAAGACTTGGTGGTATTTGCATTTGCTTGTAGAGAGCCGCAGGAAACAATTGAATCTCAGACTAGTTAATATCAACACTGTGGTAATGTAGGCTATCATACGTTTATATCTCAATGATTATTTGTATTAAGCAGCATGGAGACTAAGATAATTAGTATTACCTTGAAAGTTGGATTTCAGTAAAAACAAGGATCCAACATGCAGCTTACTGGCTTATTTGTCCAACAACAGTCATTGGGTTAGTTCATTCTGGGTTGAAATGTCCAGACATTTAATGCTAATGTCTCAAGAAAAAGAAAGAAAGAATCAGTAGTATAATAACCAAGATGAAGTGATATTGAGGTTGGAAATTGAATGCCACCATAAATTGTGCATAAGTGAAGTGTACTTATCTTTTGGTGTTTTTGTGTATAAATCCGTGAGCTGTGTATTTAAATCTAGTGAAATGCAGAGCGACACAACAGAAATGAGACATGGCTAATATGGGTAAATTATTGATGAATTAACATGGGAAGCTCTAAATGAATGTATAAATTATTCATGGGTAACACACTGTGAGTTTGTCAGAGTGTGTCAAGTATTGCTGAGCCGTCAAATCTAATGAGTTGCTTCAAATCACATTTTAAAAGATACTGGTTTTCCTTCACATTTTTGCACAGCCTCTTCTCCTGTCCTCTCCTCTCTTCCTCCATTTCTCTCCTCTCTTCCCCTTTCCCCTCCACTCTTCTCCTCCACTCTTCTCCTCTCCAGCGTCCAGGCCGACTCGTAAATTGTACGGGAAAGCTTACAAAAACATGTGCACACACTCTAGTTTTACTTCTATGACCCCCTGAACTGTCAGGTAACAAGGCCATTTTACACAAACACACACACACACACACACACACACACGCACACATCTGGTTGACATTCCAAACTTACAGCCAGCTGTCTTTCGTCGATTTATTAGCCTTCACCTTCTGAGTGAAAGACCGAGCTGTGTTTAATGGTGGCGGTGTCACCGAGTGGATACGTGTGTCGATGTGTGTGTATCTAGCAGCCAGTCTTTTTCTCTTGCTGGGGCTGTATAATTACTGTAGCTCTTCAATGCTGTGATGGGTAAGTTTCTTTTGAAGTCAGTGACACAAGTGTCACAGTGTTTGGTTTATTCAAAATTGTATTTACATTTGCACAGTTTGCCGGCAACAAGTCCTCGAACTATGTCGTATGTGGTAAAGACGACCATATCGTTTCCCAACGCATGACTAATGAGCTAGTAAAGGTAAGTGATGGTTATGGTTATGGTGACATGGCAGAGAATCAGCACCATTACTTTGCAGAATGTAAGATAATCCATTTAAATACACAAACTTGACTAACCAGGTCGACCACTGACCTTTAGCAGCCGTGTACATAACAACAACATACGTTTTAATACGCTGCTTCAAAATCAACCTATCTGGTCGTTTTTTGGCGGAGGACAGTCTCCCATTTTCCTTTTTCCTGTCACTTTTGTGTAAGTATATATTAGGATTTGGAACCCCACAATGTACGCTGTGTCTTCTTTTATTTTTGACTCAGGTGTGTATGTGTGTGAATTTGCGTTTATGGTTGATGGATGCAGCCATGCCGTGCTGCCAAATCCCATGGTTGTCTTGGTCTTTACTCTCAGACGTGGACTGCATTCAGACACTCTTATTACACACACACACCACACACACACGCGCACACACACGCACACACACACACGCACACGCACACACACACACACACACACACAAACAAATCCTCTTGCTCACTGTTTGCACACAGTAAAACCAAATCTCCCCTCACCCCTGAGCACATTGTCCTCCTCATCCTCCTCTTTCTATCCCTTCTCTCAGCTTCACATCTTTCCTTCGTTCTCTCCTCCTATATTTTCATTTCATTGCTTCCTATATTTGTTATATTTATTTATTGTTTACTTTCTCCCACTCCTGTCTTCCTTTGCCCTTTTCCTTTTTATACATCCCCACTATTCTACTCTCTAAAAGATTGTTCTGTTTCCACACTGACCTTTCCGTTACCTCTGCTAATGTGCATGTGACTAATATCTTTCATTAGTACCAATCTGTCTATGGATATGTCACACTCACACAGCAATGCTCCATCTTAACAGTGCTGCAGTGGCCCTCTGGGGATGCTTGGATAGAGGATAGAGACATGCTGCACTTGCCTAGGTGTCTTGGTGTGTGTGTGTGTGTGTGTGTGTGTGTGTGTGTGTGTGTACGGGTTCTCTCACTGGGGGAAGGGGGTTTCTATCAGTATAGGAATTTTTTTCCTGCATGCGCAGAGGATTGGACCTTTAGGGATTTGGCTGGCTGAGTGTGTGTGTGTGTGTGTGTGTGTGTGTGTGTGTGTGTGTGTCGCTGTAGGTAGCAGAGTAAATGACTAGGACCCAAGTTAATGTTGAATTGGGAAGGCGTTGTTATTTTGGGTGGAGATTGGCTGTGAGATGGGGGTGCTGTCACTTTCGCTGCCTATGCTTACCTCTTGCTGCCTCTCTTCTGTTTTCTTTAAAAATGACTACATGATAATTGGCCCCAAATTAGCCACAATTAATAATGGTTGATTGATTATTTCAATAGGTGGTGTAGTAAACAATTTATCATAAGTGCCTGAGCTCACCAGGACACATGTGTTTTTGGTTTTTTTGGGGGGGCGGGGGGGTTGTTTTGCTCATGTGTCATTTAACAGTAAATGAAAGCAGTTTTCTTTTATTTTGAAGAAACAGTCCCATTTGCTCTTTGAGTAGTCTTTCAGAGTTACTGGGTGGGAGTAAGAATTCAACATTTCTTTCCAGTCAATATTTCTAATTTCTGACCTTTATTAAAAAATCTATAAATCTACAGCACCACATACATGGGACACAGGATACACATGAGCCATACGTGTCATTCAACCATTGTAACTGCATGTTAAACATGATGATGTATTAATATTTTATTGCTCAGGCTTTTGTTCTCTTTTGCTGTGCTGCATATTTGGTGGTGGAAGAAGGAAAGCATGTCAATTGGAGCAGACAGGTACATGTCGATAGATTGTGAGTAAAACTAGTTCTCTGTACATGGCAGTCTTAATGACCCCGCATTGCTCGTATACACACAAACATACACACACACACACACACACACACACACACGCACACACACAAACACACACACAGTTGCCCTCTGTGTGTCCTTATGTCTGTCCCCACTTGACGGCCTGTTAAATAGGATGTACTTTTTTACAGAGAAAACAACACAGTCCAGGTACACAAGTAATAAATCCGCTTTGTATGTTTGTGTGTCTGTGCAAGTGTGTGTTTTTTTCCAAGGAGCCTTTGTGTGTATATGTCAAGTGTAAGTGTTCGTACTAGTGTGACAGGAAGAGGAAAACAAAGCAACAGTGTGTTGCTGGCTGGACTGTTTGTGACCCATGCTGCTTTTTAACAAGAGAGAGACGCATGAAGGGACAGAGGGGAAGAGAGGCATGGATGGATGAGGGGATCAATACATGGGAGGAAGGCTGAATGGATGGTGGGATGGATGGGTGGATATATGGAGGGCAGAGAAGGCGGCAAAGGGAGACAGCAGAGGATGAAAATAATGAGATTGAGGAAAAAATAAGGGATGTTATAGAGTGAGAGGGATTTAAGAGTGGAGACATGAATGGGGTAATGGAGGAGGGGGGGTAAATAAAAGCATGGGGGGGTGACAGGAAGAGCTGATGGATAAAGGGGATGGAGTGGATGGATGGATAACAAGTGCCCTTCACTTCAGTGTTTGATTGGAATAGATCCACTCGGCCAAATCCCAGGCCACTTGTCATTAAACGCTACCAATTAGCTTGTGTGAGTGTGTGTGTGTGTGTCTACCATGCTTGAATTGTGCCATAGATTAAACCTGGCCGTCATAGCAGGATAACGGTACATACAAATATTTGGTTAAAATTGGTGTGGCCGATGGATCTGAAGGATTTATTATAAAAACATTATTTAAAAAAAGTGTACAAGCCACATGTGGGGATCTCCAGCTGCAGAGGAACCGTCTCAACCTACGACCGCAGCAGCCATTTTCTTTCCATTGTTACGTAGAAATCAAGTAGTAGATTTGAACTCCGACACTTCACCACCAACACCATTATAAGATACAGCAAATCCGACAAATACCAGTTTTCATATTCTGCTACATATGTATCCCCATGCTACCAAAGCGGATTTAAGCATTCAAATGATATAATACGAAAAACCTGTAATTGCTTTTGATCACATTTGCTGCAATAAATATGTAAGCTTAGCTTGCACACTGAAAAACCACTTAGTGGTCTTCTCGTGGAGCTTTGTTTCGTACAGTATATGCACTCGCATTCACACTAACGCCAAACACACACCTACACACAGATTCACACACAAATCTCCTGGGAGAGCTAGTCAAATGCTGAAACGCTTCGTCGTTCTATGGGTCACTGAGTCCGCATCTCTCTTCTCCCCCCTCCCTCCTCTTCTATTTCTCTCTCTCTCTCTCTCTCTCTCTCTCTCTCTCTCTCCACATCTCTCTCTCTGACTCCCCCCCTCGCTCCCATTTCTGTAACCTGCTGCAGTTAATTGAAAGCCAATGGTGTGAGAATATGGCTCTTTGACAGAGAGAGTGTCGGGGCGCAAGGTCCTCTCTCGCTCTCTCTTTATAATCTTAGAAATATATGGGAGGATAGATTAAAGCAGAACAGAGAAGAAATCCCTGCCAGTGCTCTTTTAGAGGTTTTTTATTTCATCATCTTGTTAATGCAGCTACTTTGTGATTTACATCAAATTCTCATGAAATATGCCTGTTTGAAATGTGGCCTCTTAAACCGCAGATGAGGAAATAACACATACAGTGAAGAATGACAGCAAATCTGCTGAATTATTCCCTCAAATTCACTGGCTCTCCCTCAAGCAAAGTCTTTTTGACAGAGACCCAGGTGGCCACAAAAATCATCAAGTACAACAAAATGACTCATGTTATACACGAACCGACATTTACCAGTGGCTACCAGCTGAAATCAAGAGGATGAAAAATAACGTTGAGTCTTTACAGTTTTTACAAAAATAAAAAGACAGAGAAAATTGTAGTGCTTGGTAGTAACTGTCTCTTTACTGTGAAATATTTCATGTAGGTTAAACCAGAAATTGATTCATGGATTTATCTGATATTCCTGCTTTGTGAGAAAGAAAGATTGAGTTAGGAAAAGGAGCAGGAAAAAGTTAGACTCTAAAAATGATGTGAAGCTGTTTTGCGCTGAGCGAAGCAGAGAGAAAGAGCCTGCTTTGTTGAGGTAGAAAAAAAACAAAAAAAACGCGAGCGCAAGGAGAAGAGAAAGACAAAGAAATGAGATTTAGCAGTTGAAGTTAAAAGGAAGAGGAGGAATGAGGAGAATCGGAGTGCAGTATAGATGGAGCATATATAAATATCATTTTTGGTGGCTCCGTTTGAGCTAAAGGCCTCAGAGAATTGAGCTGCAAGGAAGCAAATGAGCCACTCCCTATCCAGATGTTGGTACATATGTAAACAGCAGTGTGTGCGTGTGTGTGTACGTGCGTCTCAGTGTGTACATGCGTCGAAGGGCATATAATCAAGTTCTATTCTGCAATTAGCATATTACCATGGTTGTGCTGCAGTAAACTATAAGGATGTGATTACAGACCCATGTGGGCCTGCATATGTGCCACCATCCTTCCTGTCCTTCCTCCTCCTTGTCTCTATCCACTGAAACGGTTTAGTGTTTATCATGTTGTTTTTTACGGTGACAAAGTATGATTCTGACAAATTAATTCGACTGACTGGATTCTTTTTCCTCCTTCTCCTCTCTCCTCTTCTCTTTCAGAGCTGCACAAAAGTTAAACTTGGCTTCAAAGAAGAAAAAGCAGAAGACGGCTGCAGCCACAGCCCCAGTGACATCGTCACTGTCCTGTGACCTCCCACTGTTTGCCACCAATTTCAGCTCCGCCCTGGTGACGGCCCCTCCCCCGGCTCCACCCTGCCTTCTCCGTGCAGCCAATAAGATAAAAGATACCCCTGGGCTTGGCAAGGTAATGGAAAAATACCTTTTACTTTGCTATAGTTTTGAAAGAAAAGAAAATATAAATAAAAAGGAAAAACGTACATAGATTTCTGATATTCTGTCACTTTTCTGTGTTGAAAGTTGTAGACTATTGCTATGAGAGTGTTTATGTTGGATACCCGCCCCTCGTTTCTGTCAAGTAGTGTAAATGCATCTTAATGAGAAAGCAGACATTTAATTATTTTTCCACCTCTTAAAAATGGACATGACATGACATCAAGAGGGAACCCACCGTGATGTCACCCATTGGCTGGTGAACTGGTGTATCAAAGCTTTGAGTTTCACATTTCGACCAGCGCCATGTTGGTTTTTTTGAAAGTGGACATAGAATTGAGGGTGGGTCTGACTGAGAGCTCGTCCACTGCGCGCTTACCTACACCTGCAACCAATGCACCAATTGGACGAACCAGCTGCCAATCACTCTGTGTCCACGCTACGGTGCTTTATCCTCTATTTTACCCTAAATGAGACCACAATTTACAACATTTCAGGCACTTGCACCATTGGCTTCATTTTCTGGACTCGGTGACTACGTCCATTTTAAAATACAATCTATGGTAATGTGTCAACAGTGCACCAGTTGGCGCACAATTTCCTTGAAGGAGCGCTAACATAGCAGGGAATGAGCTACAAACAAATTATTATTTGTTATTTTTATAGATGTACTTATTTTCTTATAATGTTTTTTTAATGAATTAAATTTTAGGTCAAGCCTGATGTTGCCTCACATAGGAAAGAGTGACCCCAGTCTCTTCCACTCAGGAAGGCATACAGCTTGGATCAGCTCTCTGTACTGGTCAACATCCAGAGCCCTGTGTCAGTATCGGTATCAGGACTGAAAAACTCAGATCAGTGTGTCCCTAGACAGGCTTACTACTGACACTATGTCACATCATGTGATTCATTATCACTTAAAACCATTATTAGTGGTATTAAATCACTTCAATTGATGCAAATCTCCTTTATTTGTACCCGGTAACTAATTACTGAGATATTTGATATAGTGTGTGTGATAAACAAGTATTGATTTGATTATTAATTGTATTCAACATGTTAAGGTTTTAGTGGCAACATTTACTCTAAATTAATGACAGTAACAAATTATAGTCATTTGGTTTAAGCTGGAGTTCTACTGGACTCCAGAAAGTACTGGAATGAGCTATACATTTTGAGCTGTAATTTTTTCTTGACCTTGGGCAGCTTGTGTGTGTGTGTGTGTGTGTGTGTGTGTGTGTGTGTGTGTGCGTGCGTGCGCGCGTGTCACCCCTGCTGTACCATAGTGAAATGTAGCCTAATGGTTACCACGGTAACACATCTCAGGCTGACAAAAGTCATCTGTCACCGTTGCTACTGGTTGATGAAACATGTGTGTATTGCGGATGGGGGCGAGTCATGCTGCTCAAGTGTGTGCAATATTGATCGTCCATGTAATGAGTTTTTAGTGCCCCCTCCTCCACAGTTTGAGCGTGAGGCTCGCTGACTGTGTGTGTCTGTGTGTGTGTGTGTGTGTGTGTGTGTGTGCTTCCTTACTGGGGCAAAATAAATGAGGATGGATAACAAAATATAAACAGCGGGGTCCTTTAGTGAAGGCTACACAAGGAGTGAAAAGGGATGCCACACATGCCCTGATGTGTTCTTGTGTCTTCAGCTCCTGTCTGTCTCTGTGAGTGAACCCACATGCATGTGTGACTTTAGCAGTATCCCAGTTTTGTCACCAAGTAGACATTTCTTTTTTTGCATCTGTTGTGTGGAGAGAGAGGGGGGGGGACGAAGCCTGGAAACAAACCAAGAACGTTGTTGTTATGTGGCCTGTGCTGTAACCAGTTGGCCACTGGGCTTTTCCATTAAGTGTGTGTGAAAATGTGTGTGTTGTGTGACATTTATATTTAATATCAGATGAGACGGCAAACCAAACCACTCATGTCAATTAAATTAGTTTTATAATGAGTTGTAGTAAAATGTTCCTTCGTTAAAGTAATAACAGAATAACATTTACATTAAGTCAGAAAAACACTGAGAGAACAATTTGTGTAATATGATAATATAATGAAATAAATCTGCAGCCACCAGTATTTGAGTTATTTAATTGATTTAATTTCCAAAAACTCACCATGTTGTGGTTTGGATCTGGTTCCTGATCTTGTTTCCCCATTTTCTCTGTCTGCTGTCAATGAAATAATAACAAAAAATAAAAATAAATTATTTCTAAATGTAAGGTCAAGCAAAATAAATAATTATTGCCACAAAGATAAAGCAAGCATGGACAGAAACGGACTATGTAGAAATGTAGTCCTGCTATTTTGAACAAAATGTACGGTGTTAGTAAAATAATGCCTACACATGAACAGCATTTATATTCCAAAGCTTCAGACATATTCAGTTTAGGTGTTAATATATTAATTGTGTTTTTGTGCGACTGATTATTTTATGTCTTGTATTTTTCCCCCTCCTCCTCTGAGCCTCTATCTCCGTCTCTCTCCATATGGAGGTGACAGATGTCTCCTCAGTTGTCAGGGGGACAGATTCACACTCATATATTTACAAGCAATCACAGACGCAACAGCCAAATAATAACTAATAGTACACACCCCAACACACAAAACACACAGATACAGTATATATTAGAAACCATATTCACACAAACCGTCTGCACACAGTGTCTCTGTCTCCTCTTTGGTCTCATTATATCATTCAGGGCTTCTATTTTATACGACTGTGATCGTCTGTGATCTTGTCTGTGCGTACAAATGTCTGCTTTACTACTACGGTTTACTATAAATATCAGACACCGACCTTTTCACAGTCATGTGGACACAGCTGCCATTCAGGTGCGATCTGTGTTATTAGCGGATCTTTGATTAAAGTGTCAAACCAATTTTAACAACACACCAACTTCAGGTCCCTGTCGTCCTGCTGGTAGTTTGTCAATCAAACCAGCTGTGACGAACCTTAAAGCAAGTCAGTTACAGAAAGATTTGGTAATTCTTCTTTATTTCATTGTCAAAGGATTTTCACCTTAAATGTGTTTAGATGATTGAGATGAAAATTTCAATAGAACTCTCTAAGCTGTGATGGTGAGCTTAGTACAACTAGCCTTACCCCCCACTTCCCCCAGCAAATAAATACAAATGCAAAGAAGCTCAAAGATATACATTTTTTACACTTTTGTGTACAGATATATTGTGTCTTTTAATTTTAAGGTGGACCATCTCCTGGCGGCAAATTCTCATTTTTCCACATATTTTAATACCCTGTATAGTTTATTGACATGTTAACAACGTAATAGGCCTTCACTGCTGTGCTTTCAAAAGAAACAGAATAAAAGAGAGGAGAAATGGTACCAGCAAGGTAGAGAGATATTCTGGTATTTGGACCACAACAAGTCTCTGCTGTGAAACCGATTGAAGCTTGCCAAGACCTAATCAAGCACACTCACATCCAGACCCACACACTCACACACACACTCACTCATGCAAATGTATGGGAGGAAAATGGCTGTGGTGACATTTATCCAGTAAAAATGTCACCTGCAGTGGGGGTCGGTTCCCTGCTGAAATGGCATTTGCACAGATTCACGCTCGCTCAGTGGCTTGCATGTTCTCAAATTCGCAGGATTATAGCGCACAACGAAAGATATTAAGGAAGCATAAAAGCCCTCGGTGGAAGTGTGTACGATACATCCTGCAGAATACATGGGCCTGTCTGCGAGTGTGATGGGGGGGGGGGGGGGTTCAGTGTTTTCCCTGATGTTAATATGGCAGAAAACAGATTGAGACATCACATTTTAAAGCCAGAGGGAAATCACCTGCACAGGTCAGATGTACTGCTGAGTGTGTGTGTGTGTGTGTGTGTGTGTGTAATAGAGATAGAGAGAGAGAGAGAGAGAGAGAGAGAGAGATGGTGAGGGTTCAGCCTTGTCCGCTTCAGGGATGTTAAAGTTGATAGAATCCCTCACTGGGTCTTTCTGTGTGGCATCTGCATGTCAAATCGCTCTGTTATTTCTGTTCATGGTGCCTCTCTACATGATGTTGGAGAGCTCCGTCTCACTTTAATCAAATCAGCCAGCTGGGAGTCCTCCACTCAGACCACTTACTGCTGGGGGAGATTTGCATCTGTGTATTTATTATCACTTTTAAAACCAACTGTAGACTTACTTAGAAATTTAGACTAAAAAGATCTCCACCCTGAATAGTGGATCATGGATGTCTTGAAGATCAATCATGATGTAAATCATTATAATTACAGTTACAGTGCAAATATACAGTGAAAGACATGTAAAATGACAAGATCATTGCAATAATTGGTCGACGGGAGGCCGATGCATCTACACAAGCTGCCAGGAAAAGCAGATCTCTTCTTCCATCCCTTTATCCCTACCCTCTCTGCTCCTCTCCATATCTTAATGACAATGAAAGACTGTGGGAGTATTCCCCCCCCACCCCCTTTCATCATCTGCAGCCAGGTTTTGCGCACATACTGTATGCACGCACGCACATATTGCGACTTGACCTTGGGGGAAAATGATACCAAGACAGCTAATCAATTTTTAATAGCAGCTACGATCCCTCTCAGACCACAAGCTGTGTGCGTCGGTGTCATGAGTGAACGTGTGCATTTTACCCCGGGTGTGTGTGTGTGTGTGTTCATGGCAAGCCGTGTGTGTGCGCGTCTTGTATGTAAACGAGTGAATGAGTCTGTTGTGGGAATCCAGTAGGAACTGTGTTCCGCATCGTAGCTGAAATATTAATGCTGTCAGCTTTGGCACTGGCGGAGCATTCGACGGACACACACACAGACACACACACACACACACACACACACACAGACACATACACACAAAATACTCGTATTATAAAATAACTTTAAGGGTGCAGGTTTGGTGGTGGGGAGCTCTAAAATAATCAGTTTTACAGAAGTCAAACACAATCAACTGCTTTAGTGCCAAGTTCAAACTACACTACTTTCAAAGTCACAGCCTTTTGGAGAAGCTGCCATGTTGTCTGTCCAGTGTGTCGTTGAGAGGACGGTCAGGGTTTATCCATGATAGTTAACAGTTTGTTCAGTGTCCTCCTCTCCACCACAGCTTCAGATGTCTTCAGCCTTGCAGCCTATTACAGAACCAGCCTTCCTAATCAGTTTGTTAAGTCTGTTTGTGACGCTGGCTCCGATGCAGCCGACCACAGTGAGTCTCTTGAATCACGTCTTTCAAGAGTTCACACGTTGCGATTGGGCGACTGCAGATTGAACGCCGCTTTGGCTCCGACCTGAGGCTTTTGTCTGCAAGTTCCTAAAATTTGTCGGCAAGTGGAAAATCGGGCTAAAAATCGTGTAGTGTGAACGAGGCATGACACAGTATGTGAAAGTTACAACCTTCATGACTGTAGAATGTATTGACTCTTACATTACGCTGAATTTGGTGTACCTAACAAACTGTCAACTGAGTGGATACAACTGTTTACTGTGCTTATGATAATGGTATAGTGTGTAACTTAAAAATATACCATGTAAACTGTTATAATTTTAATACATTAATCTGGAATAATATTTTGTTTCCTATATAGTGATGATGCCTGATGTATTATTGTTGAATGTACTTGGATCTTAACTACACAGTGCACCGAGCTCTCACTGCTGCTCTCAGATGAGCGTATCAACATTTTTATCCATTCGCATCTTCTCTCATCTGCTGTATCTCATCTTTACGGAATTTCTCAGCTTGGGATCAATAAAGTACCTATCTCATTTTAAGCAGCTGGAAAGTAGGGGAACGGGGTTCAGAGAGAGTGTATCAACAAATACCGATCCTACAGCTGCCTATCCTGCGCTACTAACACTATGTACATATATTTTAGCGTTGCTCACAGTGGGATGGACGGCAGAGTCTGGTCTGGGCTTGATGGACCTTTGGTTTTCATTTATTGTCAACAAATCCAATTAAAGGCCAAACCATATTCTGGTGCTTTGTCCCTCAGGACTATTCTGATTCTTGTCAGTCTGGTTGATTATACCTAAATTCAAACATCACTATTGTTAGAACTCCACAGTATGTTTATCAGAGAACAGCCAACATGGATCTTACGATGCTGCCGAGCAGAGCTGGAATGAATAAATTAGTTAAAATTAGAATTGATTGACTGAAGCCTGAACTTGCTATTCCCACATGGTATTTTTATCTATCTCTCTGTACATATGTTGTCCCAGATGTGTGTTTCTGCTGTCTTTGGGAACCAATTAGACCTCGGTCTCAGTGTCATTGATTTTCCAGCCAATAGTAATGAAGCACTGCTGTGAGGGGCTATCGAACAATCTCGTCTCAGCTCACGTTTTGTTTGTTGCTTTTTTTTTTGTTGCTGAATTCCTTCACTTAAATTGGCTCAAAGACTTAGGGCCCCAGGGTAACAAATAAAGTAGAGGTCGAGGAAAAGTGTACTGAGGGTCAGGACAGTTTCTCAAGAAGCAAAAAAAAAGACTCTTCACCTCAACATCTGTCGGAGCATGTGCACGTGACCCAGGTAATGAATCCCCAAGCTGTTCCAGGTGTGATGAGCAGACCTATAGGTCAGACACAGTCTATGATTATATATCTGAACAGACTCACACTGCAGCAGAACACAGATATCAGTTGTTCTCCAAAGAATAAGTTCACACAGAGACTGATTCAAACAAACTTTCTTGTCTACTCCTCTTTTTTTCTCTTTCTTCTCAGCTTGTCTCCGCTTTGCGTCAGTATTCACTGCAGCATGACTAGGGTACAGAATGGAAATAATAGGAAGAGGCCGTGGAAGGGAGAGAAAGTTAGACAGGGAGAGGATGGAGATAAGACAGAGAAGGCAGAGATTGGAGAGGGGAGACGGTGATATCGAGCATTTCTTCTCGAATGGAAGGGGAGACAGGAGAAGGGAGAGGTCTTTTCAGTAGTACGTGTTGTGAAAGTGGGAGGCAGAGAGAGGGAAGAGAACGACTGGAGGAGGGAAAAGATGAAAATTCTCTGTGATATATTATGAAAATGAGCTCAATAATAATATTTAGCTTATATTGTAAATATTGCATAATCTCTTCTGTCGCTGTATTTGTTTGCAGCCAAAACATTATACAAAATATGTTCCTATTGGCTCTTTAACACTAACATATAAACTGTGATGGTGATCTTGTATTTTTTGTATTTCTATATATATCTACATCTTTTGGTTCTGGTTTTTATAAACACAGTCACTGGTTTCTGCCATAACCCCACATATACCTCTACATTTCATTTATGTATTTCATATTTAAACGAATTAAACTAAACTAAGAGGGATGGAGGGATATGAAAAATCTTGATAAAAATGGACAGTTTGAGATCACAGTGAGATCCTGTTGAGTGTTGCGTTACTGTACAGAGATTTATCAATGATCTGTTTCTCTCTCACCATTTCCCCATCATATCTCTCATTAAAAACAAACGTCACTACCTTCTCCACCATCCTTTTCATCAAACAGCACAAAGAGTCCATTAGCTTTGTGTTCCTCCTGCATGTGTGTGTCTCTGCGTCATATTGGCTGCAGCACTTTGCCACATGTATTGATTCAGCAGTGGAACTAGAACAAGGATCCTCAGAGTACAGGTCTGGGAACATACACAGGCACGGCCGAGCGTTGATGTTGTCTTCAAACCAAAGCGTGAAGTTTTTATTTGTTTCTGGAAACCAAATCTGACAAAAGCTCAGCTCTACTATTTGTTTGAGTACAGTTCACAATGTCAATTCTGCTGTGTACACTGAAGCTTCCTCTGTCAGAACAATGGCATTCCTCAGAGTTGGTCTAATTTTGCTGACACATTCTTTTCCCTGATATTGTTTGTTGGTCATAACTGTGATAGTTTGAAAAAAAGGGCAATGGAGGTTAATGGCCCCATGTACTAGTCTTGCCTTTTCACATAGGCCTTCAGTATTTTGAAAAAAGTAACAGCATTAAAGCATTATATCTGATCACACACCAACACAAACACACGTACACACACACACACACACACACACACATACCCTGGCAAACCTCTTGAGGAAGAAATGAGCTCTCGGGGGGGAAGACTTTATGAGTTACGCCTTGTAAAGCGTGCAATGGTGAAATCCTTCGCTGCAGGCTCTTACTGATGTGATGGGCTCTTTTATTGGGGTCAGGAGAGGGCGTAGCACTGAATTGTGTGTGTGTGTGTGTGTGTGTGTGTTTTTTTCTTTAAACACAAACTCTTGACCTGAGAGTAAGCCTGAGTATCTTAGATTTTCCTGGGTCACCAAGGTCCCATGTTTATTGTATTCAAGGGCAATCTGTGTTTATCTCACATCCTCATCGATAAACACACTTTTATATTTACGCATGTACAATTATAATAATAATAATAATAATAATACGTCTGACAAAGACTCACACTCACCCACTCACACAATTTATTGAATCAACTCTCCTAAATGGCCCATAGCCATTCAATGATGCAACCAAAGGAAAGACTGTTAATGTGATGAACGAGAGAGAGAAATATGCAAGTAAACAGCAGCACAGTAAGAGCTATTACTGGCTTATTTGACTTTGTGCTCTTTACTTGGCAGCATATTATTTACCAGCAGGCTTTTATGTTTTTATTATTTTTTTCAACACTTCTCATTCGAGGTGAGTTCATTCAGTATAACATGACCTTCTTCTGGTTGCCTTTGGCTCTTTGCCCCATGGAGATAAAGTGATTAATAGCAAATTATAATTTGAACCAAAAAGGACACTAATGCTTAATATATGCATGTGTGTTATTTATGTTATCTAGAAGCACAAGGCAGTGGAGGATGATGACAGTAATAATCCAATATACTTGAGAAATAAATAAGCAATCAGACATGAGAAAACTATGTTGTACATTTACAGCATATGACAGACATTATATAATCAAAGATTTAAATATTTTTGCATTAGCTTTATTCCTTTAGTTCATTGTTTACCCATTTTTATTTCTGGTCACATCCCCATTGACAGCTAATGGATCTGTAAGTTCATAAACATATACTTTAAATCACTAAGAGTCTTCTTTATGCTGTGAAGACCTAGAGTGCTGTGGGGTTTGGAGTGTTTTGGGATTACTGTGCGATTCGTAATCCCATGGCGGTGCTTAACTGGAAGCGCAGAGAAGAATCACACTTCAGACGATGATTCATCTGTGCTAACAAGCTCAAACAGACAAAAGATCTCTCCTCCTCTCTCTCCTTCTCTCTTAGGGGCCACATAAACACAGTAGTCTCTTCATCTAACCTGCACAGCCGTGCCTTGACAATATAAATTCCTACCTTGTGTAGATAACACATGGTACGAAACTCTAAAAATAGATGTCACTGACTTTTTTTAGTATGACCCTATATGTACCCTGTTAATTAACGTCAAATTATGACACAATGTTATATAATAAATGTGATTATCCTCTGGATTCCTACTCTCTTGATAGATGTCAGGACTTTTAGTCTCACGTTTGCTATCCATATCCCTCCACTTTTTTGAATCCTCTATACCACAGTTATCCTTTTCAGGGTCTAGAGGTCGAGTGCCTATCCCAGTATGCACTGGGGAAAGGCAGGGTACACACAGATACCCTCATGTAAAGTTCGGTCCAATTAGGTCCATATATACGTAAGTGTCTGAGGGCCAGGCTGAACCAGCAGCTTCTCTCCAAATGGGACTCAGAGTCTCACCGAGGCCAAAACTAATGATGCTTTTGTGGAGTTTCTGTCAAGTCATAATGTCAAGTATGTGAGGATGAGAACTTGCAAAAATCTTCTGCCTGTCAGCCTGTATGTTGCATAATATGAGCTGCTTTGCTCTTTGTGTGCTTCACTCATGCATTTAGCTGCCTCATCCCAAAAAATATATATAGGCTTTTCAAGCTGTAGTCAATTTACCATGAACTTCCACTGATACAGATTTCACAGTACGGCCATCATTCATGTCAGAGAGGAATCTCCATAGAAGCTGAGCTTATGGTTGCATTCTCGTTTTTTCATTCTACATATCTGACAATGCTCTCTGGGTTTTTCCTCTGCTTGATTTATATAAGTAACGGATACACTTTGTTAGATAAGTGACTTATCTTAGATAGTGTTAGATAAGTAATGAAATATGAATTGTTTGTCAAAGATTTGTCAAGCTGCAAAAATATGCAATATGTGCAAGATACATATTAGCAATGGTTTTCTAAGGTGAGGAGATTTTATCAGGAAAAAATATTGTAGCCACACTAGCAAATGCTTTGCCTTTTTCCCCCAAAAGTCCCTAAAGTCCTGCAGGAACTCAAAGCGTTAAGTAGCAAAAATTCAAGAAGATCTTAGGAGAAGATGTTTCACTGTTTGCATAACCCTAACCCTAACCCCTAACCTTAAGTCAAATTGGATCAATCAGGAATAAATACAAATAAAAATAAATAGAAATAATATTACCTATTGTAATTCTTGCAGATGTCAAAAAACAACACAGAAACATCACATGGCAACTGTGGTATTTAACTCAGTGTTAGAAAGGTGTAAAGGGAAATTAAAGATGGCACAAAGCAAGTCTTCAAAATAGAGACTTGTAATACTTTATTACTATCCCCATACACCTCAGAATCCATCCAGTGTCCCAGTGTAGCTATCAAATATATATTTGATGATCAGGGCGGCTCAGATCAGCCCCCGAGGCCGTTGCTGTGGTTATGACTGAATCATATATCACTCGCAGTACCTGACACTCTGTGTCAATCATTTGCTTCACCCAAGCCTCCAATTTGTTAGAGATAAATCTTCTGGTATAAATCTTCTGGATAATGCAGAAGCATCGGACAGATGGACTGAATCAGTGATATAGGCAGTGAGAGATCATAGAGCAAGAGAGACAAAGACTAGTTCATCCAGATGAGCTAATGCAGAAGAAAGAGAAGAAGAATAAACTGTTGGAAAATACTTCAAACTTTAATACATCTTTAACTGACAGAAAAAGGATTGTTTATGTGTTCAAATGTTCTGGAGTGATGACGCAGCGTTTTGCTTCCTCCGATATCAAAGAAAACAACAGCAGCTGTCAGGCGGTAAATTGTGGCCGCTAACACTTTGTGACAGGAGTGGGAGGCAAGGAATAGGAAGAGGAGGGGAGAGGGCTAAGACAGGATTCCTGCACTTCAGGCTTTTGATGTGTGGCAGTGAGCTGAAGGTAGAGAGGGGTGAAGAGAAGGAAAAGAAAAGGAGGGGATTTAGGATAGAGGCAGGAAGAGATAAGCAAAGATTGACGGGTGAAGGAGGAGAAGGGAGGAGGGAGGGAGAAGCACTTTGGGTGAAGAAGGTGATGAGAGAGGGAGAGCAAGTACATACTCACGTAAAGATGTACAGAGCTGAATGTCGTGGCTCTTTCCGGGGCTTGTCGCAGCTGATGTGCAGATAGGTTCAAATGCCTTTTAGCAAGAATCCTTCAGAAATATCAAGTTTCAAGTTGAGAATCTTTCCTCAGAAAATCCCCCCAAAAAAACTTTCATCACAAAGGGAAGAACAAATAGGGAATCAGCTTGACCAGATGTCAAACCAGAAAAGCATGTGTGCACACTTTGATTGATCGGCAACTCATCTCTGAGGAACTTCAGCTCAGTCAGTTAAAAAACTCTCAGTCTTGCTAACTACGGTAAACAGTTTAGCTGGAGGCCTCTTTGTGAAGGTACGTGCCTGAAATCAAAGTCTCTGTTTTCTCACCCTCAGGTGAAAGTGATGGTGCGCGTTTGCCCAGTGTCTCGGTCAGATGCAGCCGAGTCCAGCTCCTTCCTGAAGGTGGACCCCAGAAAGAAACAAGTCACCATCATGGACCCTTCAGCCAATCAGACACCAAGCACTGCTTCCCAGAAAAGGGCGGGAGCCAATCAGGTGCCACCAAAGATGTTCACATTTGATGCCGCGTTTCCTCCTGATGCGTCACAGGTAAGACAAAAGATTGAGACTTCAGAACACAAAGGACTTGATTGTTATGCAAAATCATATATATGTATATATATTGATTGATATGCAAAATCATATATATATATATATATATATGTATATATACATATATATGTGTATATATATATATATGTGTATATACATATATATATATATACATATATATATGTGTGTGTGTGTGTGTATATATATATATATATATATATATATACATATATATATATATATATATATATATGTGTGTATATATATATATATATATATATATATACATATATATATATATATATATATATATATATATATATATGTGTATATATACATATATCAAAAGCTGGACTTTTGTCACATCTCTTTCACTATTTTCCAAAAAAGTGTCAACAAAGTGGTGACAAACTGGTTACAAAGCCTCCGTTACTGGCATTCATATCTGAATGAAATATTAAAGATTGACAATTTGGGAAATATATGTACGCTGTTTAATTTCTTGTTGACAGTTGGGTGAGAAGACTGATACCACATTCATGTCGGCATGCTAAATATGAGGCTGGGGCCAGTAATAACACAATCACAATAGATCATTTTGATTTATTTACATTTAAGCTCCCAATTTGAGCCAGTTGGATATTTTTCCATTCTGTCGATATGTAAGACTGCAGCTCCCTATCTTCTGCTTTTCATGCTCTTCTAGATCATCTGTCAATCAAATGCAAAGACCTTTTCAAATGGTCGGTTGAGTTAAAATTGAAAGGCAAAAACAAAACGGCAGTTCTCAAATGGACCATATGTAGCTGTACATTTTATTTACCCTCTTCCTTCATCTCTCTCTCTCTTTCTCTCTCTGCCTGTTGCTAGGCGGAGGTGTGTGCGGGAACGGTTGCCGAGGTGATTCAGTCAGTGGTGAATGGAGCAGATGGCTGTGTCTTCTGCTTTGGACACTCCAAGCTGGGTAACGCTCACACACACATAGGCTACAGAATCAGAGCGTGTGCAGCTTGTGAATCATCTGTAGTGTGTATGTCTGCCCGCCAGTGTGTCAGTCTTTCACTTGGCTGTCTCTCCACTGGCCCTCATCTATCGGAGACAGAAAGAGGAGGATTAGTGTCTGCTGAAGCTGAAAGCTTTCTCAGTTTGCTCTGTCTGTGTTTCTGTCGCCCTCTCTCTGGCTCGCTAATCCCTCTGAAGCTGGGTTTTTAGAGAAGCTGTCTTAAAAAGGGTCAGGCCCTCTCAGCTCACTCTGCAACATGTCTGAACCCATACACATGCAGTGGCACAAAGACCCACCACAAACACGCAAACACACTGTGACACCGGCGTGCTCTTCAACTGTGGGTTAACCCCTGTCGTGTTTATCCCTGTACATTTAAACAGCATTATCCTTCTCGGCTTGTGATCTTCATACTGTATATCCAGCTGGAGTTTCCAAGTCCCCTCAACCTGCTGGCAGAGTTCAAATGCTGCAGTTCAGTTTTTACTGGATCAAACAGTAATTAAGGTTTATGGGTAAACCAACATGCAAACCACAGTTTCCTTGTTATTCCCTGTTATGGGAATTTGTCCCGAGCCAAATCTGCAGTTAAAGTAAACGTTTTTTCCTGAACTTTTCCAGAGGGGCTGTATGTGAATCTCCGCAAATCTCTGCAATTTTCCAGAATTTTTCCGGCCAGACCCCTAGTAAAATATCTGGAAAAGCTCAGTGAGCCAATGTTAGAATACAGGAGGAAAACCTCCGGAAAGTTCACAAATACACTGGGCCACCCCTCGCCTGAACCTTTCAGAAATGTTCCTGCTGTTGTGATCTGACCCAAACAAACTACTGCGTTCTTCATACTAATGGCAAACTACAGAAAATGCCCGAACCCAATTTTCCAGAGTTCGTGTCTGAAAACATCCATAGTTTTGGTCTCATGAGGCTGTACTTAGTTAAAGGTAATTGTTGTATTTAGGTCTAATTTATGGTGTCATCATTTCCATTGGTTTTGACAATATTTAAGTCAGTTGCTGATAAGGGGAACATTGTGGCAACAGAGGTTTGATGGAGCAAGGAACACGAGTGGTCAGACTCATCATCAGATTGGAGAAAAGCAGCAGTTTAGACAGATTGCTGAGATAATTCTTCAATCTACCTACATGAACTGCAACGTCCTGCTGGGGACCAATATGTCTAACGCGTCCCCAAAACAGACCTGTGATTGTGACAGAGTAGGATTGTGTTGGAAGAAAACATTGGGTCTCATGGCTTTGATACTGCGAGTGCTTTTGCATAATTGCAAAATCCATCAAAGACAGTTTGCTCTTTCAATCAGCTTTACTGCTATATTAATGCTGTGTAGTGGTCCTGACCTTCCTGGATTCACTTTAATGGCTGCTGCTTTAGCTGCAGATGAGATCATTCTCTGTGTTATAGCTCACCTAAAGCCATGGATCTTCAAAAGGCTACATTATACCGGCATTAACTTTTTTTCTAATTAATATTGTGAAAGTACCACACAAGCAATTATCTTTGGCTCTGTGGCCCTCGGCTGTAGACACATATGTGAGACAGGTCTACTCGTGCACTCACACACACATGTACACTTTCACAAAGGGTAAAAAGGGTTTTTCCAAATGATCCTGAGATAAATGAATGAACTTCAGGGAGGTAATTGAATCCGCTGGCTTCAAATCGTGTCTGATGGTTTTTCTTATCAGTTATTGGATTACTGCTGCTGAACGGATCATCTTTTAGGTATGATAAGTGAGTGTGTGTGTGTGTGTGTGTGTGTGTGTGTGTGTGTGTGTGTGTGTGTGTGTGTGTGAGAGTGTGTTACCTCATGTGTGCATGTCTTTGAACTCATGACACAGTGCTACTCACACTTTCTCACTTCGATCACTTTCTCTCTGACAGTATCGGCTGCTCTGTTTGATGAGACCAATTACTGGGAATATATATCAACTACACGCAGACATGGACACACACACACACACACACACACACACTGCTTTATTGCCTGTAGCAGAGCATTGCTGTGTTGCAATGTGGTGTTAGTCAGTGGTGCCTTGACAGCCTGTGGAAGCCAGAAGAGAAGGAAACACTGTAGAACTAGACATATACTCACAAAGACGTGTAATTTAAGACTCTCTATCCAGACTGGCCTGAAAACAGAGAAAGGGGGGTTGTTAAAGTGCTCTGCAGGAGTGGTTGTGATACTTCATAGAGCCATTATGACTGGGGGAGTTTGTTAAACAAAGAGAAATCCACTGGAAAACAGATGAATCAAAGTAAATGACCCAGTGCTGCTTTAAACAAGTTGTTTTAATATAACAGATCGCCACATTTCACAGGATTTAATGGCTCTGTGTGGAACAATCAGGGCCTAATGCTTTAGAGAACGTTTCGACATAATGTAAACTATAGTGGTAGAAACCTTTTCCGACTAAATACAACCATTTTGGTTGAGTGTGTTTACTATTTCACTGCTAGATTTTATGCATGTTTTTGTGACAAATCACGAAATGCACCTTTGTTTTGACAGTTAGTGCAGACGCTCCTGGACATGTTTAGGGGGAACAATGTAGAATTATAGTGTAGCTGACAACCTCCCCTCCATCCCATCACAGAACAAATCACACGCATTTCTCCAGCCTGCATCACAGGAGTCGGCCTTTTGATGTCATCTATTTCTGCATAAGTGTTCGTGTCTGTGTGATTGTTACGCGTGACATATGGCTTTGTGTCGATGTGTGTTTGATCTCCATCTGCAGACAATCAGAGCAGGTGCAGGTGTGTGTGTGTGTGTGTGTGTGTGTGTGTGTGTGTGTGTGTGTGTGTGTGTGTTGGCGGGTAATCATTATCTTGTGACTCACAGGGACAGATCTGGATGCTCCACGTGCACATGCATAATATGACACACAAATATATTCATACAAAGAGTCTTTCTTTCATGATGCTCTTTCTGATATATCTTGCTCTCTGTCTCCCTGTCTGTCCCTTCCAGGTAAATCCCACACAATGATTGGCCGGGACAACTCTCTTCAAACTCTGGGTATAATCCCCTGTGCCATCTCCTGGTTGTTTAAACTCATCAATGAGAGGAAGGAGAAGACAGGAGCGCGCTTCTCTGTGCGCGTCTCTGCGGTCGAGGTCAGTTCCACTGACAAGACTTGACTTCAATTTGAAACGTTCCTGGCAACACGTGCCGTTACTGATGCAGACGATGTAGACAGGAGACTAGCGACTGTAGTGACAGTCGCTGCGGTGCTAGAAGAGACGTGACATCATGACATCAATTTCTCTATAACTGTAATATTATCATTTTTCATTTAATAAAGTCTTAATAAACCGATTTTTGTGTGTGTGTGTGTGTGTGTGTGTGTTTGTGTGTGTGTTTAGGTTTGGGGAAAAGAGGAGAACCTCAAGGACCTGCTGTCGGAAGTGGCTACAGGCAGTTTACAGGATGGACAGTCACCTGGAGTGTATCTATGTGAGGACCCCATCTGCGGCATGCAGGTACACACACTTTTAACACACTGGAGCCGACAGTTGCATCCGTTCTTGTACTGTGGCTGAAACAGATTAAATTGTGCATGAGTGTGAGTGTGTGTGTGTGTATGAACAGCCTCAGGCCTTTTATCATTGTGCTTTACCTTTGTCTTTCTTTGCCTCAGGCAGTTTGCTCTGTTGTCTTAGCTACTGTGGGTTGTGTGCACTTTTGCACACACACACCTTGGTGCAGTAGATGAAGTACAAGAGGTTTGGTATTAGAGTGGTTTTTATCCCAAACTGTAAAAAGCATTTATTAAAATACCGGGTTGAGAAAATGGGCATTAATTCACTTCTTTTGTTCTTCTTCTGACTGGCTCAGTCAAAGTATGGAAGTATAAAATTTTTGAATTTAGTGATTGCTAAAACAATCCACATTGATGAGCAAGTTTCACACAACAGAAGGCTGCTTACACAACCTTTTAACCACTACACGTAGGTGTGTGTGTGTGTGTGTGTGTGTGTGCGTGTGTGTGTGTGTGTGTGTGTCTGTGTGTGGGGCTGGAGGTGGGGTGGGTCATTGTATATGCTTATAGGATTACAGAGTCTGATACAAGCACATCTGTGTAATCCTTAACTAATCTGACATAATCTCATCAGTAATGATATCCTGTCGTACCACACACACACACACACACACACACACACACACACACAAGGTTGCTCTCCCTCTCTCTTACTCATCTCTGCTTCCCTCCATCTCTGTCGCCCATAGCTACAGGCAAACCTCATTAGAATATACCAATAAGTTCTCAAAGTACAGTATTATCAGTGTAACCCCAGCAGCTCAGATGAAGTGGTACTCTCTCTCCTCTGATCACTCAAACCTTCTTCCTTATCATGTCTACAAAAGTACAAAATTCAAAGAATTTGTTCTTCTTCCCCCAAACGTTCCAGCTCCAGAACCAGTCTGAACTGCGTGCTCCGACCCCAGAGAAGGCAGCCTGGTTCCTGGATGCCGCCATAGCAGCTCGCCACAGCAGCCAACACCCCGACACCACCGAAGAAGAACACAGGAACTCGCACATGCTGTTTACGTTACACATATACCAGTATCGCATGGAAAAGACAGGAAAAGGGGGGAGTAAGTACTGTTTGTTCCAACACTGCTATTACCATCATTACTGTTATTACTGATGCCCCCTTTTAAACTATTAACAGTAATACTTAACAACAACAATTAACTGCTGCACTTACCACATAGAGTAATATCACGTGTTCTCTGCTGAGTGCATTAATCACAGACAGGATGTTGCTATTACAGTAATATATTGCTTCACCACATGTAAGACAAAACAAAGAGTGTAAACAATAATGGATATATCAATCTATTACCCATAGTCACTATGGATAAACAAGGATCTTAAGCATCATAATTTGTGACTTGACTTTGAGTTGTAGACATACAGTACATATCATAGACTGTATGATCCCTTTATAGATTCTGTGTTTAAATTCCTTCAGTCATATCACTCACATTCACTCATAACAGGGGGATAATGCAGGAGCAGTGTGGGTTTCTTTGTATGTGGTTGTGTGTTTAACATGGACTGACAGTGACATCTGACAAACATATTAACAATAGTTAGTGTAAGTACGAGTGTGTGTGTGCGAGACATAGGGAGAGAGTGAGTGTACCTGTGTGTATGAGAGAAAGAAAGAGACAGGTAATGTGGATGTATATGGATGACGAACACAAACTAATGTGGGATCAGGTATTGTTTGTACAACATGGACTTCAGCTATGGCTGCTCACACAAACTAATGTGGGATCAGGTATTGTTTGTACAACATGGACTTCAGCTATGGCTGCTCACACACTGTAATAACAGTTTGTCCTCACTTTTAGAAAACGGTGACATCTGTCTGTGAAAGGCTCATTTAGGCTGATTTTATCAAGCCAACGGATGAATCAGTGGGGCTCCAGTATTGAAACTTGAAATAACTATTATGAGCAGATTTAAACATCTGCTACCGCAGCTTTATTGTCAGTTTCACAAGATCATTCCGACTAAAATTTCTTGTTACATCGTGAGTCAACTGATTTCTTTATTGTGCACCTTTCAAAGGTTACTCAGGATTTGATGGTGAATTTATCTTGCAGACTTACCAATACAGAGATCAAAGCCTGAACGATGAATACATTTCTGCAGTTGATTGTTTGCTTGATTTATACACTTACCCCCTTGTCATCCTCTGTCTTTCTTCCCCCATTTCTTCACTTTGCCAGTGTCAGGAGGTCGCAGCCGCCTCCACCTGCTGGACCTGGGCAGCTGTGATGTCAAAGTACTCGGAGGAGGAGGTGGGAAGAGCAGGGAGAACACTTCGCCCAGCTCAGCCCCACTGTGCCTTTCTCTATCCGCCCTCGGCAATGTGATTCTTGCCCTGGTCAACGGGAGCAAGCACATCCCATACAAGTGAGTCGGTGTGTGCAGGTGTATGTGTGAGAGGAGAGGAGAGGAGAGGAGTGAAGGGTGGATTGAGGAGGAAAGCAGGATGTTTTGGAGCTGGTGGCGAAGACGAAAGAGAAACAGACGACAGATCTTTTAAGCTGCTTCAGGTTTTGGGGGACTTAATGTTATAAACAACAACAGCTGCTCTTACATATTCATCACATTCATTTTGCTGGTTAAGTGACTGGCAACGAGAGCAAAGCAGAGAGAGCGAGACGGAGAGGGATAGGAGAGAAATAATACAGCCAGAGACAAAGACAAAGTATACACTAAAGTAGGTAGAAAACAAAAATGCTTGCAATAGAAAGATTTCACAATTGATGTGGTAACATTTATTATGCCCATGGAAGTATGTCCTCATTCTCCCTTTTCCTCCATTTAATTCCTCTTTTCTTTCCTGCTTCCTCCTCTTTGCTCTGCCTCTCTCCTTAGGGCTGTGTAGCTCTGCGCTCCTTGCTGGGTTAATTTAATCACCAGCTTTTGCATTTACATTGCAAAACAACCTGCAACCCAACACTACATTTGTAGGCAACTCTGGTTTGGCTTTGGTGACTCAAGACTGTTGTCAGACCGTGGAGGGGATTTGGACATTTAATAGATGGATGTTTTGTGGTGGATGCTTCAGTGAACACAAGAATACATTACAACTACTTCATTACATGAGTATGCAATACTCATGAGTGAGACCACACCCACCTTTGAATTTGACTCTTTGAATCTCAAGTACACACCTGTAAGGTTTTGTGTGTTTTTAGTGTATCTAGGTAGACAGAAAATCTGTCCACGTTCAGACAGAGGGACAGACACATAGACCTGCCAAAGCACTTAAAACTGACCTTGACACACACACACACACACACACACACACACACACACACACACACACACACACACGCAAGCACGCGATGAAAACAATGCCAGCAAGGCTGTTTCAGATGATAAAAGCTGATAATAACAGTAACCACAGACTCACAAATCTTTGCGCAAAGGCTATGGAGCATGAATAAGCTCATATTGAGGTAAATGTAGATGTGTCCCTGCAGGGCTATCGTCAGACGGATATTTAAGACCAGTTGGCTTTTATTTCTGACCAGCAGGTGCAATAAGCTCCATTATCTTCTTCCTAGGATTTTTAGGCAGTTAGCATTGGGAGACGATGAGGGACAGTACCTCCAAAAATCAGAGGAACAAGACCATGAGCTCGGTCTTACACCCTGGGTAAGGCAGCACATGAGAAAATAATATTGCTAGTCTTAGACAATTTTCCAATCTGGTGTTGGTTGGTGGTTTTAAAACAACATTATGCAACTGTTATACCTTATAGCAGCAATTAGCAGATTCAAAATATTTTTGATGGTGCACTTTTCTTGCACTATGTACGGGTATGATCTCCAGCGAGCTGATCAGGAGTATTTTGGACACGTCGTGTATTTCTTCTTTCCCACAGAGGCCGTCAGTTGTCTGTCACCACAAAATCAACACTATGGCTCTTTCAAGAACCCAAGCATCTCAGTGTGATCCCAAACTGCCAAGAGTCTGGCAAAAGCCATGTTTCATGTTTGCTCCTGGCACATTCACTAAACATCAGCCTTTGTCATCAGGGACTCAGCACAGCTCCTTTTCCAAAATCAGACCATTTCTCTCTCTGTCTCCAAGTCCACCTCCAGTCATAAAGACGCCTAACTTCATGATTGTCTTTTCAGGGACACAGCTACATTTTGGATGATTAAATATCCAGTATGAAATTCAAATGCACTCAAGGAATTTCTCGATTTTCTTAATTTATTTGCTCAGCTATCCATAAATACAAGTCTAGTTTTAATAGAGAGCATCATGTTACATTCAGTAGTCCTCCCCGATAGAACGCCGGTAATAATTCTAGCACAGGCTGAAGTGTAAGAATCCAACAGCAGGGTTTCAGCACTTGAATTAACATGCAAATGAATACTTCATGAGTCATGAATTTACCTACATTAATCTCAGAGAGAGACATAGAGAGATAGCGAGCGAGAGAGGAGGGTTTGTTGAAGCCTGAGGCGGCAAACTGAGAAAGAAGATGAGTGAGGAGAGGAAGAGAGCATCGATGAGAAAGAGGAGGTCAAAACAGGGGTATACTTTTGTGTGTGAGTGTGTGTGTTTTTGTGTTTTTGTGTGTTTGTGTGCCTGTGAATGTGAAAATACACACGTGTGTGTGTGAGACATGCCTGCAGGCTATGTTTTTAGAAAAGGGGGACAGCAGCATGAGGTATTGAGCCACAGAGGAGCTGTACTCACTGTCAGCCTGCAGGCCTCAGCACACACACGCACGCACGCACACACACACACACACACACACACACACACACACACACACACACACACACACACACTGTGAATTGCAGTAGCCCACCCAGGAAAAGTATTTTCTTAAACACACAGCCTAGTTGTACTCCCCCATCTGCTATAATCTCTCTGGGAGATAGATCATCTCCCAATATTAGACTGCACAATTTCCAGAGTGCCTCTTTTAAGACTTCATGAGATAGAACATAATCAATACAAGTTACAGTTAACTTTGCCTTTTGAATCTTTCAGCTTCAATATGTCAGCCTAGTTTTGATGTTTACATGGTCTATTACCGTAGTAAATGAGCTATTAATAATCCTCTGTCAAAAGTGGGTGTCTCTTAGAAAAAGGACCAGTTTTGTCACATGTTTGAGTAACTGTGTGTTTCCAACCTGTTTTTAGTGCTCACATCTCAGTGTATGTGCGTTACCAGGGACAGCAAGCTGACCATGTTGCTAAGAGAGTCGCTAGGCAACATGAACTGCCGGACCACCATGATTGCTCACATCTCTGCCTCACCCAGAGATTTCTCAGAAACCCTCTCCACCATCCAGATTGCTTCCCGTGTCCTCCGCATGAAAAAGAAGAAAACTAAAGTCACCGTGGTGAGTTTTAATCAAACCGTGATGCTTCATTCAAATTTGGTGATAATGTCTTTAAATCTCATGAAACAAAAAACTTTGCGTACATTAAATTCAAAATAAACACTGCTGCAGTCACTGGTGATATTCCTTTGACAGATGGACACATGACTCACTCATTCGGCTGCTAATCAGTGTCCATGTCAATCTTACAGGGAAACATATACAGCCTGCTCATAATCTTGGCATTGCATTGCATATTATTTTATTTCTGAAGTTTACGTGAAAATCTTGGCTCATCCAACTACAAGTTATACTTGATGACACATTTGTGCTGACTTTATTTAATGATAACATGCATTTTATCACCTCCTGTGCATGGTCTCGTTCCAGCTAAAAAAAAGCCTAAGTCGTGAGACATAAAGTAACAGTATATGATAGAAATAGGAATAATTACATTAAAATGAACAGAATCACATTAAATTAAAGTTCTTATCGGGAATCTGCTGGGTCACTTGGGTAAGGTTCATGTTGGTCCTGGCTCTGCGTGGCTGTCATGGTCTTTTCTCCATCTTTCCTGCCTCTCTCCAGAGTGAGCTGTCAGTTAACGGCTTTGCAAATCCCCCCCAAAAAAAGAAGGAATATCTTCTGTCTCACCGCTCTTCTCTGCCCCCACTTCCCCCGTCCTCTCTCTGCAGCAGTACACCTCCAGCTCCTCTGGAGGAGAGAGCTCCTGCGAAGAGGGCCGCATGCGGCGTCCGACCCATCTGCGTCCTTTCCATCACCGTGGTGACACCGACTCTGACCTTCCATTGCTGCGACTGTCCAGCGATCCAGATGAGTATTCGAGCAGCGAACAGTCATGTGACACTGTGATCTACGTGGGCCCGAATGGGGCGGCAGTGTCAGATAGAGAGCTGACAGACAACGAGGGACCCCCAGAATTTGTACCAATTATTCCTGCTCTGCTTCGAGGAAAAACTTCAGAGCAGCATCAAGTACAAGGTCAAAGTCAGGCAGCTGGAGCCCAGAACAAGGTAAATTAGATTTAGCATGGTTTAGACGATCGATAGCAATCAGAAGTTTGTTGTGAAGAAACGTTGACTTACATCTGAGGGATTTCTGCTCCCACAGGTGCAGTCTCACCAAGAGGACCAGCCCAGCGGCCCCTCTCAGGCCCCTCAGTCACTACTTGGGCAGCCGTTGGCCCCCGTCCCAGAGGAAGGAGCCGAGTGCCTGAAGTGCAACACCTTTGCCGAGCTGCAGGAGAGACTGGACTGCATTGATGGGAGCGAGGAGGTAGCGAGAATTTCCTTTTTTCACTGTTATTATTCAAGGAAAAACAACAGCTATATTTAAAAGAGAGAACAACCAAGATCGGGATGCAAATCAGAGAAATTACAGGGACAGTGCTCTGTTTGTGTGAAGGGATCTCTATTTAAATGTACCATGTATTGAAAGTGTGACAGCTTTTTTAGATTGTTCAAGATGAATACTATTCAAATGTAGAAAAATGGGTCTTTCTGTGTGTATCTGGAAACCCCTTTTGTTTGATTTCCCAGCTTGTGTGCTGAAAAAGCATTGTTCTTAAACCATTTGTACCGGACCCCATTCTTTATATATATACATATATATATATATATATATATATATATATATATATATATATAATATTTTTTAAATTGACACAAAGGATCTTGTTTATTCTCATCCACTGAAGTCTACTCATATGAAGAATAAACCAAGGCCCTTTTTCATCCATCTCTATAACCCTTTGATCAGGTGGCAAAGTTCCCCTTTGAAGAGGTTCCAGCGAGCAAACAAGGTGCTAAACAAGAGCCATGCGTATCTTCATCTGTTCCAAACTCAGCTCCTGCTGCTCCTGCCTCTGCTGCTGTGTTGGATTCAGAAGACAAAACAGGTAAACACTTTGATTCTTTTAATACGCTGTATATTAATATTATTTCCCAGTGTCATTTTCTCAGAGACCCTGGTAATCTGTGGCCAAAAACTGGCATCTGAATGGCATCCAATCAACCACATTTCGCTTTTTTATTGTTCTTGCAACTCACTTTTGGGTTCCACTTCAGAAACCACTGTTGCCTGTGCTGTAGGAGGTGCCGTGCAGTTCTCCTTCACCTCCGCAGCACCGGTCTCCAGGAGGAGGACCAATGACCAGCAGCTGCAGGAGATCAAGGAGGTGGTGGAGGAGGCAGAGCTGGCCCAGACAATGATCCACAGCCTGGCTCAGACTTCTGGTTCCTCCATAGTCACCAGTACCAGGAATGTAACAGGAAGCAGCAGCATCACCTCTTACCCACTGCAGAGGGTCAAGGGCTCCCAGCTACATGACAGGTGAGGACAGGTGGAGATGTAGAGGACGTGAATGTAGATTCTCACTTTTTATTACAAATGTTGCTGTTGGCCTTGGGAATGTACTGTATTTGATTTCAGTCTCCTTTGGTGTCTGTCTCCTTTAAAGCCATGAGAGTCTGAATGCGAGCAGTAACGCTGAGGGAAAAGCACGCCCACTAGGATCACCACGCCTCGGCATCGCCAGCCTGACCAAAACCTCAGACTACAGGTGACTACGCATGAATTGCATTTGGAAGTTCTGTTATTGCAAACTCAAACTCCATAACTGATTCTTAATTTGATTCCTGTGTTTCTCCTCAGGCCTCCGTCCTCCCCATCCCAGCGGTGTAAAGTGTACACCCAGAAGGGCGTGATGCCGGCAACGCCGCCTCAGTCCTCTCATACCCTGGCTCAAGAGGGCCAGGCCACAGATGCTCTGACGTCTGACAGTATGTGTTTGTGTTTATACTGAAACCTTGAATGAATATTTGTGATTTTTCTCCACTGTTGTGTAGCTCTCACATGTTTACTTATAATCATACTATAGAGGGAAGAAAACACCTTTTACTAATAGTCTAACTCAGGCAGCATCCAAGAATATTTCATACTCTTTCTGCAGGTATTTATTTTCACACCAATTTAATTGCAATATATATTTAGAATATTGCTATTTAACGGATGGATTTTATCTGCAGGTGATTTCATTCAGTTCAGTTTTATACAAACACCTTTACAAGGCGATAACAGAGTCGTCATGAAATATAGTCACATACTGAGTCACCTGTGCACAACACAGTTTAATGCGTAACAACCAGAGGTTTGAAATTGGACTCATAGTCTGATGCCAATTTCTCTAAATGTACCACATATTGTGTTTCTGATTCTGCAGACAGTTTGGCTGCAGACAGCGGCCGTTCCTCCACAGACTCCCTTCTGTCCAGGACTTCTCCTGTGGGCATGAGCCCACAAGTCCGAGAGCCAACCCCGTCTCTGTCTGCCAGCCTGGGCTCGGCCGAGACGCTCTGTGACGACGACGTACCACCTATACCCATGGACACGCACAAGGATGGTGAGTCGCAGTCAAACAGCTATTTTTACACCAACAAAGTGGTGAGGCGATGCAAAATAAGTCATGAGTCCATCAATTTTCTCTCTCCTCCACCTGTAGCCTCACTTGGACCTCTCTCACTTGGGGAGGATGAGCTGGTGTACACTGTGGTGTCCGGAGTTGATGACGACCTTGATATTGCAGCTCTCATGGAGGCACAGGGCCTGACCTATGGTCCGACAAGCATCATCAGCTTTAACAGCGAATGTGGTGCTGTTCACAAACTCACTTCAGGCTCTCAACCCATCAGTGTCATCAGTGGTACTGCTGAGGTTGGAGCCTTGGATGATTATCCCTTGCCTGCAGGTCTGGCAGTAACCTCAGGGGTTACAGAGGTTGTTGCCATGGCAGAGGTTAGTGTGACTGACTTTGCCTTGAATTGATAGTTACTCAGATCATTTGGCATGTGGTCCTTAAATCTTATATCCGTTTCTATTGCTCCCTATTGCAGGTGGCAATGGCCAAGCTGCGGGTCGAAGGTGAAGCCTTGGCCACAGTGATGTCTAACTGTGGTTCACCCATGTCCTCCTGGGTGAGTGATCTGAGTTTGGGCAGTGAAGCTGACCAGTCCCTCCACAGCTTCAGCCAGTCTCAGAGCCAGCTAGGCGAGGCGCTGGCCGAGCCCGAACCCAGCCAGAGTTTTGGAGTGGAGGGGCTGGGTGGCAATAAAAGCTGTGGTAGCCCACGAAGAGGAAGTCTGGAAGGAGAGATGGTGCTGCAAGACAACACCAGGACTGATAAAGGAACTAAAGACCGGCTGAGGAAACTGCCTCCCTCCATGGCTAAAACAACCATTCAAATTCTGACAGGGCCTGGTAGCCTCTCCCCTTTCAAGACCACACTGAGCATTCACCCATGTGTGATTGTCAAACCCATGGCGATCCAAGAACAAACCATGCTCTTCTCACCTACCAAGTCTGGCTTAATTAAAGATACAAGCAACTTTAACGCACCACTTTTAGCATCTATTTCCAGTGAGATGAGCTTCGACGACCCCTGGTTAAAGCGCGGCGGGGAGGAGATTCAGACTGGAGCTGTGAGTGGAGACCACCAGAGCCTCTACAGGGATGGTAGGATAAAGTAGTGATATATTCGATGTGAAAGAATTGTGGGATTCTAAATGTCTTAACTTGTTTTAAATCGTTTTGTCTTGTTTTGTTGCCCTATTACCAGGTGTGGATCGTGGCAGCTCTAGTTCAGGTGGTGAGGCTGTGTCGTCTCCAGATTCCTTTAAGAGAGTGGTGGATGGTTGTGAGATGGTCAGTGTTGTTGCCCAGGGAGAGAGCCTGAGTCTGTACAGCCCTGATATCCACCGTACTGCCAGTCTTCCCCGTGGCTGGCACCGTCTCAACCGACATGATGGCTTGGACAATGGAATTGAGTACCGCAATCTTGGCGTCACCACTTCAACCCCCTGCAGTCCACGTTCGACACTTGACCGCCGAGGATCAACTGGAAAACAGGGCTTTTTCTCCCACAAGAAGGGGGGGATCCCACCCTTGCCACCGGTACGGAAGTCCAGCCTTGACCAGCGCAGCAGGGCGGCCAGCCCTCTCCACCAACCCAGTCACGGAGTGTCGCCGATGGGCAGCTCAGCTGATGATGTGGGGTTATCTGGATGTGGCCCCGCAAGTGTCACCAGACAACAGGGCTCCAGCATCGACAGCAGTAGACTTTTCAGCGCCAAGTTGGAACAGCTCGCAAACAGAACCAACTCACTGGGTCGGGTACACAACTCCCACAGTGGTTCCCACCACTACGACTGCTTCTCCCTGGAGAGGGGCGAGAGCCTGAGAGGTGCAGGAGGAGGAGTAAGGGGGGACAGCACCATGCCTCGTACTGGGCGCAGTCTCACCCGTGCTGGATCAGTATCCATCCCTACTGCGAACACAACCAACCCCAGTTTCAGTGGCAGTCCTGGTCCAAGCAGCGCTCCACAGTCGCCAGCCAAAACCAGCGGCCAGTCAAAAATTTCAGCTGTCAGCAAGTTGCTGATGACCAGCAGTCCTAAAGTCAGAAGTCTGTCTGCCTCCAGCACCAAGACTCTGAGCTTTTCTACCAAGTCTTTAAGCCAGACCGCTAGCCGCAGCTCCAGCCTTCCTCCTAATGGAAAAGTAAGAATGCATCTTTATTGTGAATTAATACTTTCACCCATTTTGGGTCATATGACAAGTTTTGAAGGGTCATATGACAAGTTTTGAAGGGTCACATGACAAGTTTTAGCACCAATTCTTCAGACGGCACACAGAACACATTCATCAATAACAAGTAGCCATGACCTGAGTTTCTTCTGCCGTCAACCTAAGTCATTTATCTGTTTCCTCAGCCACAGAGCCCAGTCCAGGGTCCTCTGCCGCAGCAGGGACCTTCCCCTGCATCCTGGTCTACCCAGTCTCTAAGCCGCAGTCGAGGGGGAAGCCTGGCAGCCAAGCTGCCTCTGCGGGCAGTCAACGGCCGTATCTCAGAGCTCCTCCAGGGAAGTGCGGGCTCTCGTTCCAGGAGTCACGCCCAGGGAGGAGGCACAGATCCTGGGGAGGAACGAGGAGTCGGAGGGGCAAGGTTAGTCAAGGTTACTTTATTTCACCTGTAAAATATCAATTTATATGATGTGCAGGTGCTAACTTCTAGCTTTTAGACACAATTACTGTTTAAATTCAAATTCAAATAATTTCTGACTTCTTTTTACTTCACTCAGTGGAGGGGGGGCTGCGGCAGGTGGTGGTGCTGGGGGAGGTGTTCCGGGAGAGGAGAGAGCAGCAGTGGTCCAAACGCTGCCCTCTCCCTACAGCAAGATCACGGCTCCCAGGAAACCACACCGATGCAGCAGCGGCCATGCCAGCGACAACAGGTAGGACTTCAAGTTCATTGAGGAATCTAAAAATGTTTTAATTTGTTTAATTTAAAATGTAAAATGTTCATACAATTTGTTTTGGTGCTGCCTTTTTGGAACATGCCATTGAATGTGATCTATACTCTCGACGAACAGCAGTGTACTCAGTGGGGAGCTCCCCCCAGCCATGGGGAAGACGGCCTTGTTTTACCACAGCGGGGGCAGCAGTGGCTACGAGAGCATGCTGCGAGACAGCAGCGAGAACACAGGAAGCACGTCCTCCGCTCAGGACTCCCTCAGCGAACACAGCGCGGCCACCACCTCCTCCAGACGGAGCTCCAAGAGCAGCAAGAAGAGCAGGAGCAACACAGGTCTCAACTGAACACCTTCAAAACTATTATCTAAATAGTGCTTTGATCACCTTCTCACTTCATTGGATTGATGGACAGAGACAGGACAGAGGCTTTGGCTTATAATTTTTTTGCAGGCAGTTTACCTGGTCTCATTGGTCTTTATTAAGTGAGCTACAGAGGAAAAAGTTAAGATACAACAAAGCTATAAGGAAGATTATTAATTACGCTTAAAGCCGCAAACACCCTGCTGCAACAACAACAACAACATAAAGTCAACCAAATGGAAAATCTTTGTATACCTTTGCTAGCCCTTGTGGATGAATAATGTTTGAGTGAACTGATGAATGAATGGACCATATTTCAGTTTCTTTTAATTTTATCCATGCTCAGCACTTGACCCAGACGAGCTCGGTCACGACAAAATGTCATCAGAAATGTCCCAAAGCTTTGTAAAGTAATGAAAAAAAAGAGCTAAGAAAGTAGGGCCGCTGATAGAAAGACAGGGAGAGAGATTGCTGCAAAGAGAGAGCAGAATGGGAAAGTAATGGACAGGTAAGAGAGAAATGAGAAAGAAAGCTGTGGCTGCAGAATAGAGCCAGGTAGGGGCAAGGTGACCCTGATCACCCATCTGTGAAATGGTGAAGGGAATCTACTGGTGTGGGCTGTAATGAATATATATTCATCAGAACGCCACATAGCGAGCCTGCTAATGTGGTCCGCAATTTACACTCGACTGGTTAACACCGAGGATGGATATGTGTGTAAAACTAGATTGGACAGAGGCAGCTCTTTCTGGTGAGTCTGTGATTATTGATTCAAATTGTAATAAGCCTTTCCCTCCACGCGTGTGGGATGTGACTTGAAAGAGAGGAAATGTGATGAAGAAAAGACAGAGAGGACTTGCCTATGCTTTTTTTACATGGACGCAAAGCCATCATAGAGGTCCATCCATTGTCCAAGATGTGTGTGTATGTATATATATATATATATATATATATATATATATATATATATATATATATGAAACAATTCATTTCAAAATTCAGGCAGACAGAAGATAAATTGTAAGAGGAAGAGCAGACAAATGTGTGCGGCAATGTGTGAAGATGTCTCTCAATTTGTCTTCCGCGTCTCGACCTGTCCTCATCTTTTTTCATCTAACGCTCCCACATTTTCTACCTCATCCGTCCGGTTGCTCTCCCCTCGCAGCTTCTCCTCCCCACAGACCCTCATTCTTTCTCTCTCCCTTTCTCTGTCACCTCCTTCTATGTAACGAAATACAAATGTCTCTGCTTGACCTTTCTGTGCCACACTGAGACCAAAAGACAGCCGCAGCCTAATTAAAACCACCACCTTCTCTCTCTCTCGTCACTCTCACACACCTTATCATGTCCGTGGATCTGATAACCCACATTCCAGTCTACATTGGTTGCCAATTTCTATGTTAAGTGAGTGTGTGCATGTATGAATGTGTGTGTTCATTGTAGCGCACTGGGCAGATTAGCGAGTGACCTGCTGCTCTTATCTATAACCTTAATGAACAGAGACTAAACTTTTTATCTCTCTTCACACTCCATTATCTGTTTCTCATTCTCTTTACGCCTTTTTAATCACCCAATAGGTTTCTCCTGTTTTGTCTTTCCTGTCTCTCTCCAGTCATGATTCGTTCATTTCTCTGATGATCCCTTTCCTCAGCTTATTAGTATTCTTCTTTTGTATTCATGCTCTAATCTTCCTGTTTTCTTCTGCTGATAAAGCAAATCGTGAAATGTAAACAAGCAGTTCCCTGTTGAGTCCAAGGACATTTCACTTGTATTATATCGACTCTTTGGCTGCTGTTTGATATATTAACATGCTTTTTCTTTTGTATACCTCCACCCCTGAATGGTCCTATGTAACTTAATGTGAAACACCACTAAGCCACGTGGGTGTAGGTTGACGTTTTTTGGAAATTCACATTTTTGCTTTCTTGCAGAGTTAGATGAGAAGATCAACACCGCTGTTTACATTTGTACGTTCAATAATAATTAAATCGATGTTTGGTCAATTGAAGGACACCTTCAACCTAAGATTAAATAAAGAAAATCCTCTGCCTGACATAATGCACAACCCACAACAATGCAACACTTGTAGAAAATGTAGGTAACACCTACATTGTGTAAAGTTTTTGACACGTATTAATAGACCAGGGTTAGAATAAACGTTGATTCAGGATGATTTATAGTACTCAATTAATGAATGAGATAGTTCAAGTTCTAGAGTATATGCAGTATCATCAACATGTGTTTTAGTTTCATCTTTATTATTTGTTCTTCCAGGCCTCCAGCGTCGTCGCCTGGTACCAGCACTGACCTTGGACTCTTCCTCCTCCTCACCCTCTCATCGCTCCTCAAAACAGGCCGTCACTTCCTCTTCTTCCTCCTCCTCCAGCCCAGGTGCCTGCTGGGTAGACGGCCCACTGGGGCCCCAGGCTCCCCCGAACCTCCGGGGCGCAACTGCAACGACAGAAACCTTTGAGATCAAGGTGTATGAGATAGACGATGTCGAGCGGCTGCAGAAGAGGAGAGACAAAGGAGGGGGCAAGGTGAGATGAGCAGGGTGAAAGACGAGTGAGAGGAGGACACATAATGTTATTGGCCAAGCCGGATGGGAAAAACGTCTTTGCAATCACTCAACAAAATTTTAAAATAGGAGTGTCTATGGTACATGTTGTCCGTACACAAACATGTTGGTACTGACAGAAGTCACAGAAAAGGAGCAAAAAGAAAATAATAAAAGAGGAAGAGAGTATTTGGAAACAACAGAGGGAACAAAGGAAAGCAGTATAGCAGTAGAGTAGGCGTAAAATGAAGAGTGGATGTAGGGAGAGAATTAAAGAAGGTAGAGAAAGACCGTGAAAAAGAGGTCCAGAGGCCAGCCGGCATATTGCACTCAATGTCAATGAAATTGAATTGCTGATTATTTTTCTTGGACACAATGAAAAGCAGTCAGTGTTTCTGTTAGAGACGAGACACGGGAGGAGGCTGGAGCAGAAAACAGATAGAGGAAGCTGATGGATTTGAGCTAGTGTATGTATATGCCAACGAGTTGAGAAAAACTAACAAGCTTTAACTTAGAACAGTGAGGATTTTCACAAAGCGAATATATCAACATTAGCACTGTGCCACGCTCTTGGTTAACAGTGAGCATTTTTTAATAAATCTACATCCTCATTCCCTCCGTGTTAGTCTAAATTCCTAGGACCTAACAGAATACAGATTGGTACCGTGAATCTCATTAAGCTGCTGCAAATGAACGCACAGTGCAGATTTTTGGGGGGTTCCCACTCACTCGTAAACCCTTGTGTATTCAGAAGAGGGAGCATTGTGAGCTTTGTGAAAGAGGGAGAGAGAGGGAAGCATGAAATATAGATTTCCCCTGCAGCGGCCTTAAGAAGCCACTTAACCCCCGACTGCTCCAGTGGAGCCGCTCAGTGTCCGAGTGTGGCGGTCTACGGTCACACTGGGAGCTGGTGAGGTGTGATGTGAATGTTCGAGACTGTGTGAATGTTAAGTAGGCTGCTGCCGCATGAGAGACACGTGTTTCGCAACACACCTCTCTGAATAAATAAAGGTGAGTCGAATTCATATCTGTCCCCTCTCTCTCTCTGTGTGTGTCAGGAGGTGGTGTATGCAAGTGCCAAGCTTCGTCTGTTGGAGCACCGCCAGCAGCGAATCTGTGAAGTCAGAGCCAAGTACCAGTGTCTGAAGAAAGAACTGGAACAAACCAAACAGTACCTGATGCTGGAGCCTCACAAGTGGACCACTGAGTGTAAGTGTGGCGCTGACACACCAGGGAGTGCGTTTGCGTTTGAGGGACACAGGGTGACATCATCTGTCATGGTGTGATTGTGGGGTGAGTGTGTTTGAGTCCATGAAGCGTCTCATTGTGTTTCCTGCACCAGTGGTTCTCAACAGGACGAAAAGGATTTCACACCTGAAAGAAAAACCATTGCCCATAATCATAAGCAATCACACAATCTCACAACTCCTAACAATGCAACACTTATATAGTTGAGCATTTAGTTTAAAAATTGCAATTTTCTGGCAATTTTTTTTCCTCCAGTTGTCGTCAGCCTGTTGTTGATATTCAAGAGCACTCTTCATATTCTTATTCTATACATTTTTGTACTGTCAAAAAAGGTCTGTAGCCGCTACATTCCGACCTTCCCACTGTGTCTAAGACACACACTTAAAAACCCATTGGTTCACTCACAAGACATAAATCTTTTAAAACGACCAACATATAAATAGTTTCATTTTTATAATGTTTCCCAGAACAGCTGGGCTCTGTAGTCTTTGGCCGTTGCTCAAATAGTAAATAGTACATTTGCTGGGAGCCATTTTCCACTGCCACACATGTGGCGCTCTCCTGAATATAAGTACAGCAGCAGGACAGTGTATGTGCGATTGATTCAGAGAAATCTATAGCGTATTGATGTGTTTTCACTTTTTGTGCCTGTGACAGAGGAATACGTTATTTCAGGCTTTGACTATAAGGAAATACTTGTATTTGGATCAATTCAGTCTTGGTTTTGTTCTTGTTTTTACGGGGGGGAAGAACACAATTAAGTAAATATAGAATATCGCCAGCCACTTTTACATTGATTTATCAACTCAAGTACATGCAAATGTTTCATCGGGTGCTGACTTTTTTTCTCCGGTCCATGTCCAATATCCAGTTGAGCTACAGCAGGTCTACGAAGTGGACTCACTGGAGTATCTGGAAGCCCTGGAGTCAGTAACGGACAAACTGGAGACCAGGGTCAACTTCTGCAAAGCCCATCTCATGATGATCACCTGCTTCGACGTGTCCTCAAGACATCGGTAGATAGAGGGAGAGAAGGACAGCGGGAGGAAGACACACAACTGGACTTTATAAGATGTTGATTATCAAACACATTTAGTGTATATCTGCTAAATTAAAAAAAACAAACCATCTCATCGGATGACTGGATTGATGGAAGGAGGGATACAGGGATGGACTGTCCACTTGATTTATCAGCTCAGTCATCCTTATGTCCCCAGATGTAAGTCAGCAGAAGGACGGGTGGATGGAGAGATGGAGGATAAAAGGAATGGAGATATATCTGACAGGCCCTGCAGACAGATGACCTTGTCGATTTTCACATTTGCGCTTGAAAAAAAACCCATTGAACAGCCTCTAATGGACAGGCTACTTTGATTCAGATATATCTGGCTGCCCAAAGGGGCAGACAGATGGGGGTGAGTCTGAAAAAGAAACATCAGACATGACCAAGTGGTCACATTTTTCCAGAGAATTGAATAATTGGAGAGCAGAGAAACCTTGTGTGCTCAGTCAAAGTTTAGTTTAGCAATGTATGGAGAGCAAAGGAGCGACGAGAGGAGCTCAAACTGCCATTTTTCTAAAAACACAGACGGATGAAGGAGAGGTGAAGGCAGAAACAAGAACAATTTCTCATCTCCCGTAATTTTGGTAGAGCACTTTTTACACGCAGTTGAGAGCCATTGACACAGAGTGCTGATTACAGAACGGCCTGGTGTTGTTGTGCAGCTGATAAAAGACACTGACAAAGAGTAAGACAGTAGGACAAAGAAAATGATTCAGATAAGTGCCTTGTGAACATTTCCACAATACCAAGACCAATTCTCTTTCTCTCTGAATTTGTGTACTGTACATGCATTAAGTATGGTGCTAGCATCGGGGAAAAAAAACTCCACAAAAAAAGATCAGTGTCCTTGGAAAATCTTTGAATTTATAGCCATTATTAAATTGGATGTTTTACTGTGGGTCAGCGTTTCCCTATGTTATCAAGCAATCTCATACTTTGTCTGAATCACGTTTGATAGTCCGACGGGAGATTCAAACAGTTTGGATCCCTAATCCAGGGGGTTCCACCACTGGAGACGTTCACTCTGAGCAAATAAAGGAATGAAGTATGACGCTGAACCTGCACGTGGCTATGTGGCAGCAGCAAAAGCGTATATACAGGCCATTCAACACAACCAAACAGTTGCAAGGACCAAAAACTGAATAAAAAAAGAAGAAGAAGATTTTTCCAGGACACAGACGTATGTGTTTAAACAAGGAAGAAACGAAAAAGGTTCATGTGATGTTTTTTTCCTTGACATTACTCACAAACAGAGCACATCTGAATTTGGACCCTCTGGGGCCTACGTACCCCCGTATTCCCCCTGATACAGTTGTGATGGCTTTCTCATGTTCACGAAGCGATGAAACGTCTGAGTCACAAGGGGGTGGACATGAAAACACTTCTGTGTCCCAGTGTTAAGGACATCCATCGATTGTCTGACTAACTGTCTGACTGACAGGTGGACCGTCTGTTATTTGTATCTGTGTTGTTCTTAAAGAAAAAGTGAATGATTTGTCAATGTGTGTGTTTTATAATATGGTATCTTTTTAAATTTTGAGTTCAATGGAACCACGTAGAAACTGTATATGAAAGTAGGATATTGAAAATAGGTATAAGGAGATATTTAAGACTAAAGAAGACACAGGTACAGAAAAGCCCGTTGATTTACACTTTTAAAAGTATTTCTTTATGGCTTGAATTATTGGAACAAAGTAGTGAAATTAGACGGGAAATACTTCCTTGGAACTACAACGATTGTTTAAAAATGTGGCTGACTTGAATCGATCCAGCCCTGCGTCCAGAAACTTTAAAGCAACAACTATAAATATATTAAAAGAAATCAAACTGAAGAAAGAAAAGGATCACGACCAAATTAAAAGGCATAGATCTCTGCCTGGTTCCATTTCTTTTTGTATGGATAGCAACACTTCAAATTTGTTAATATTATTATCTATGGTGCTTGAGATGCTTATGATCTAAATGTTTGTACAAATATAAATATATGAAAGCGCCTGTTTCCCTCTGACATGCAGAACAATATCCTTTTGAATGCTTCTTCTACATCGCTGTCTGTTGTTGTCAACGTCCACCGCCCTCTCCTCCGAACGCCCTGCGCCCGGTGAGCAGAGAGCATTCTGGGAGATCCTGTTAGTCGTCTGAGAGGTAAAAGACGGAAGCGACTTCACAGGAGAGGACATGCTGGGTTATTGGTGTGATGTGTCAGAAACTTCAAAATGCTAAATGTATCACTAACCTAACACACTCAGTTTTTATTTTAGTTTTTCCACCGGACTGACACAAAAACCAGAAATGTCTTTGAATGTCTAAGGTTTTGATCTCCTCATGCCTGTATGAAGATGTAACAGTAACTGATTTCATGTGGTGCTCACCTGCAAGTGTGTGAAGTTCTCCTGTGACATCTTGTTTCCTTTTTCTTTCCTTTTTTTTTTACCTCCCAGTTCACTGTAGAAGTCATTGATGAAGTTTCTTTTTAATATTTATTTGAGTGCAGGAGAGCAGAGTCGCCTTTTAATGTCCTTATTTATTTACACCTTATGATCTTAAGAAGTTACTATGCATTTAAGAAAAAGAAAAATACCTGTACATACATTGCTGAGCCCATGTCATATATAAATATATATACTGTACACATAACATATATGCGCTCATCTTTATTTTAGATATTTTCTGTTGAATTAATTTGCTCCTGCTGTTCCAGTTGGGGATTTTATGGGTTTGGGTTTCCTAAAGTTTCCACATCCAGGGCAGGTATGTGGTTGCAGCACAACAAGAATATCAGTTGTTTAAATATCGAACTGACTTAAAAATGATGAATTATTATCTTTTTTATTTCTTTATTTTTTTTTAACATAAAACAGTTTTAGCATGAAAACAGCTGTGTTGTTTTAAATGAAATGCCAGTTCATTCTACAGTATTAACTAAAGCCTTGTGTCATTAGCAGTGGATGTTTTGGGAACCCCAACCTCTGGATGAGCTCAATGGCTTGTACCTGTTTCCCGTTTTGAAGTGCTAAGTGTGAGGGTTTTGTCCTTGATGTGTCACTGCCACATGTTCTGTGATAGCGTTTTATAATTCCAGCAATAACTCTGCAAAAACACCTCAGAGGCAACCATAATAAAATGGGGAAAAAAATGTGCTGTTGCATATTTTGCAGGAACGTTCAAGAATTATAATGTGTTATCTGGAAATCTGACACAGAGCATCTTAAAAGAAATATTGTGTGTTAAAGTTTTGGTCAGACCACATTTTCCTTAAACAGATTGTATCAATAGTTGTATGGGACAACCTTGACTCTGATCAAATTGTGTATGTGCGGCCGTCTCCCAGTTTTATGACTCATGATCAGTGCATGTTAGTGAGGAGATTGTCGCTGGGTGTAAGTCGCCTCCACGACTCAAGATTGCGATCACACTGTCCCATGGAGATTGACTGTTTATGAAAAATGTGGTCTGACAAGTATTGATGGCAAAGCAAGATGGAGGGAATGTAAATAAAGGAATGTATTGAAAGAGTTTGACATCTGACTCTTCATTCTTTCAACACAGACACATCTGACACCTGGTCTTTCCCAAACCCTTTGAAATATGCACATTTTGCGATATGAAAATTTAAAAGAGATCTACATGAAATCTAGCTGGCAAGCTGCCAATGGATGGCTCCATGCATTGTGACATGAACATGTTATCACTGATTTATTTTCACTCGGCTGTTGAATGCACATAAAGAAAAATTGAGAGTCTCACAGTAAATCCAAGGTGCAAATCATCCCAACCTCCATACAGCCTCTTCTCTCAGTCAACTATTTGCCAACATAAAAATATGCCAGATGCAGCAATTCCGTGAGGTATTCTCCAACCTTTTAATAACTAACATTGACTAAGAAATCGAAAGTTGTTTTGAGCTTGTTATCCACATCAGCTATTTATTCGTTTTGAGAGTCCTGCGTTCACATTCAGCAGCCAAATGGACACAAGACGACAGCATTTCTGGCTTAATTTTACAGTAGATACAAGCTTTTTTGGCACAGTGAAGGTGTGCTGTCACTGTCAGGCGGTCCACTATTCATCACCACAGAGCCCCAGTGGTTTATTTCTATATTTGTAATGATCCAGCTATTTCTGTCAGACGAGGTTTAACCCTGTCGTACTGTTGCATGAGAAAAGACCGATCAGCTCAGAGACACCGTTTCCCCTGCAGCCTCTCTGTGTCAGTCAGACGACTCTCCCTGGAAACTAGACTGGTGACAGATGGTATCAACAGAGATACCCCCCGCATGTCACTTTGTCTCACAGGAATATTTTTTAAATTGCCATCCTAAACTAACATAAAAGTGTTATTGTGACCCCATCTCTCTTAACACATGATATGCTTATTGGCCAAGGACTCCACGCAGGATTTTCAGAAAGAGAAATGAAGTTGAGCATTTTTCGGGGGCGGGACAAAGATCAATGTCAGCAAGATAGGCTTTGAGTTGTCTTCTTTTTTTGCCAGGATGAAACAGCAGAGGTGATCTGTCCGTCTTTATCCTTTAAATAAAAAACTAATAATATCTGAAGTGACTCTTTTCCTACATGAGCTGTCTCAAGCCCTTTATACCAATTAGTTTCCACTGCGTGTGTGTGTGTGTGTGTGTGTGTGTGTGTCTGGACCTTACCCTGTAGGCAGCTTTCCAGGTGACATATTGCCCTGTTGAGCCTGCTTTGATCACCCACACGCAGCAGGGAACAGGAAGGAGAAAGAAGGAAGGAAGAAAGAACTAAGGAAAGAGTGAGAGAATGGCGTGGGAGAGAGAGGAGAATAAAGCAAGCAAAAGGAAAACGCGCGGAAGGTGAGAAGAGAGACGAGGCATGGGAAGACTGGAGCTGGTGCAAGAGAACTGTCGGGGGGGACCTGTATATATCCAATCAGGCAACGCTAACCAACTTAAACTGTAATAATGCCATTTCATAACGATGTCAGGTTACAAAAAGCGTTTCCTGTGAAAAGGGAACAGGCAAGAGTATGATCTACGGGGTGGTTTTTTGACAAATAATATGCAATCATCTCTAAACAAATGGACTTGTGCTCTGCTTGTTGATCTCACCTGTCGGTTAAATCATTTCCTGGGGGCAAGAGGAAGAGTTAAATTTCCCGTTCAGGACAGTGAGACTAATTTGGTTGCTGAGGTCAAATATTCCCTGTTATTGTTGCTCCTGAGATTTGAAGCCAATTCCATTACTGTTAGGTCCACTCAGCCTTTGTGTTGATGATGTTTTTTTTTCTTGTAAATAAAAGTGAATCTTTTGGGTAGTTTCCCTCTCTCACTGCTTAAAATAGCCATTTAAGATCCAGCAGCTGTAACAGAGGCACTTCCTGTTCAGCGCAACATCCCTTGGGTTTCAAGAGCCTGCTCTGATTATGAAGAAGCCCAATCAAAGACGACAGAAAGATGGAGGGGTGCTAAGGACATAATGGAGACACAGTGTAAATGGTGAGATACGGTTTGTCAAGTCCCTTCATTCGAGGAGCGATTAGACGAATATCATGAATGAATGGGAACACATGATACCTGAGATATAACTCATCTCTGGCTGTTGTCGCGTCTTCAAACAGCAGAATGTGTCCTTATGAAGAACCAGCTGCCAAAAGAAGATTAGATATAAAATACTGCTAACTGGCGATATTGACCCACTAAAGGCTCAATTCATAATTTTATGAACTGGCGTTGTCACGGGTAAAATGCAACAATTAAATCGATGATTATAACTAACTACTGATTACTGATGTTAAGAAACCTAAAGAATTAGAAAAACTTGGATCTAGTGAGGCCTGTCAATCAAGGAGGAATGAGGATCTACCCTATAGTGTCTATAAATGTAGTGGTGGGGTTGAACTTGGATTTGGATAAGAATGGAGAGGAGATATGGGTGAAGGTGTAGCACAGAGAGAAGGGGGAGATGGTGCAGAGTGAGAAAATAGGGGAGAGAACATTCAAACAGAGACGAGACATAGTGAGTTCAATTCGAATGCCTTTGGGGTGTGAGAGAGACAGAGAATGGAGGGGGGGGGGGTTGAGTGACAGAGAGGGAGAGCGGCACACAGTCGTGATTAAGCGATGGTAAATCTAATCTGATGGCTGTTATGAGGAGAAGGAGAGAGAGTGAGAGTCAATGAAGTGAGTAATGGAGGCAGGCAGAGCAGTGCAGTGCACATCACTCCTCACTGGCCATTCAGTTTACTAGAGTCACGACTGCACGTCTTCATTCAGTCTTCACATTGATCTATTCAATCTGCTCAAGACACGGTGAACTTGAGCTTTTTCTCTTTTTCTACAAAGCACATCGTGTGGGAACTGTTAGGTTTTCTCTGCGATATTGTGAATTCTGGACCTTAGTGCATTGAGTCAATGCAATTTTGTGATTTGGCGCTGTACAAATAAAAAATAATTTTGAATTCAATTGAATAGCAGGGAAAAAAGAATCAAAACAACTTCCGGTTGCGGCTATAGTTTCTGTAATTATTGTAAATAATAAAGATTTTGGTCTGTATTTGAATGCTGAATAACACTGAACAGCTGACTAATCCATTACCGATAAGGGATTTGAGGTTTTTAACATGTCGACTGCCGCAATACTGAGAGAGCAAAAGTGTCACAAATGCAAAACCTATTTGTAACCTTTAAGCAAACATAATGTCACTCGAATCCACAGAAACACACACACAGGGTTTCACTCTCAGAGGAAGTGCTGTTATCAGTTTGCAAATGCTAAAGTTTTGGGATTAACATGGGAAGTGTGTATATGTGTGGGATATTTTTTGAGGACACTCCTCACTACTCTGCAGGGCTGTTTGAAGGTTAAAGCTAGTTTTTGGATAAGGTTTGGGATTAAGGCGTTTATTTATGAGTCATGGTTTAGGATATGGTGAGGGGCTATTTCACAACTAATGTAAAACAAGCATCTGCGTGTGTGTGTGAGAGAGAGAGAGAGAGAGAGAGAGAGAGAGAGAGAGAGAGAGAGAGAGAGAGAGAGAGAGAGAGAGACCAATAAGCACATTCCATCACAGACGCACTCTGGGCTTAACTTGGAGGTCACATACTGACAGAGTAACACACAAAAACAGGGATTAACGTGGGAAGTGTGTGTGATGAATATGTATATAGAGGATGTTTTGAAAAGCTGACTTAACTGAAACAACACACACACACACACACACACACACACACACACACACACACACACACACACACACACACACACACACACACACACACACACACACACACACACACACACACACACACACAATGGCCATGAGATCATTCATCACGATGGAGTCTACAGATTACACACAGGAGACAAGGGACTACAGACTCCCTCTCTCTCCCACACAGACAGATTAGGGGAATTTAAAAGGATATTTTTCTTTGTATGTCCATAAACTTCACACAGGCAGTGAAGCTAAACATGGAATCACAGGCCACAAACCAACATGGCAGAAATGGGCTAAATATCAATGTGTCAAAAGTTCATTTTTATTTATCAGAAATTTGATGATGGAAGTTATTGAATGCATTTCCAACACTAGAAGAGCAGGTAAAATCCGCACATTAAATTAAGATGTAAAGTTGTACTGGTGGGTCAGTGACTGCTGGATGACTTCTGATCCAGCTCACTGCGACATTCTTCCATCTTCATCAACAGATCCGCAGTCAATGGGTGATCGTCACCATGCGTGAGCTTTATGATTTGAAAGGCCTGTGAAAGGAGAAATAATAACACAAATACAGTGTCTTAGCTGTCATCCCTGCTTTTGCTAAAACACGAGAGTATGTTCCTCCCTCACACCTGTTTGAACGTGTCCAAAGCATCCGCGATGTGTTCCAGGTAATGCTGCAGCTTTCCAACTCTCATCAGCTGGACTCCGTGGACTGGGTGGGGATCGGGGTAGTATTGTCTTTAGCAAGGACAGAGAGAGAAGATGAAAACAGAAAGGGGATCAGCGACGTGGGAAATATCATGTTTGGATCAACGCGGTGTTGCTGCTCGACCATAACTTTTACGCAGATATGTTGTTGTTCTTCTTGTATCCCATTAAGCCTTGTTCACACTACAAGACATTCATATACATGACAGCAGGTCATGTCAACTGCCAGCGATCCGAATATCTTGAAAGTCGTGCAGTCGGAATTTAGCAATATGTATTGCTAATGCAATTCTAATTCCCATTCACAGTTGCTGATGAATGCTATACACTTTTGATCAAATTGCTACCACCAAATATAGACTTGTATATCATAACCTAATGAAAACATCAAAAAACTTTCATATATGCCTTCATAATGGGATTAGTTTGTAATCCATAATTGATGCATCAAGCTTTTTTTTTCTGCTACAGGTCCATGTCATGAGGTGTCGGCAGGCTAAGCAAGGTAGCCCAGACATTAGCTTTCATTTAGTATTCATCATGACTTACTGCCAAAAATGCAGAAACAACTCTGCCTCTAGCTCTACACACCAGGATGGATCATATCTAAAGCCCTGTTACATATTTTACATAAAACATATGAGGAAGTTTACAAAAAAATGTATAGAAAGCCGCAGCATCCCTCCTGAGACCTCGCAAGAGTAAAGATCTGGTTTTCTGTTAAATGATCAGGACAAAAAGCAACAAAATCTGAATGACCTTTGCACTTACAGCACAGGCTACATAAATATATTAAAGGTTCAGACGAACACGTGCCACCAGCCCGAATGCACAAAGAACTGAGACGTCGAGATGAATACACACCAGGGACGCTCTGGAAGCAGCTTTGTTGTTGGTAAACACTGGGGTTCTCAAAACACTCATTTATCCAACTCCTCGTGTCATTTATCCTCTTTTCTTCTCCCTATCCCCCTCCTCTAATCTCTCCTTCCATTTCCTATTCCACATCTCCTCTGCTCATCGCCTGCCTGTTTGCGTTTTCTTCCCCGTTAACTGCAGGGATTAAAGTTGGTGATATCAGTCAGTCAGTCGGACGCTGTCGTCTCGCCTCTGCTGCTCTCCATTCACTCCTCGTCTCCACTTTACCTCCCGTGCCCTTGTAAGTCGTCCCTCTCTTCCCCTGTTCTCTCTTGTTTACACACAGTTTGTTTTTTTCTTCATTTTACATAACCGCTGTAAGTGCTCGCTGACGAAGCATAAACACTTCTCCATTTTCATTCTCCCACCTCATTTGAATGTCTGGCCTCGTGCAGTCCCTCTCTCAGACAGATGAACACACCGCGGCACTGATGTATGAGCGTGCACGCACACAAAGGTAAGGTCAATTTGAATCCACTTCACCCTCTATATTCTGGTGTATTTGTCAGACGTCTCAAGAGAAAACAAACCACAAGAGGGTTCAACATGCTCTCAGGTCAATCAGCCGTAAACAGAAACTGCCCCGCGTCTGTTATTAACAGAGCGTTTTCATTCATTATTTTTCTTCATGGACTGAAACAGCTACTTTCTCAGGTTAAAAGTTTTTTTTACCATTAAATCGAACAACTGTCCTTCTGATTCGAGTGGAATCAAAGTTAATGAACTTGTCGTGGCCACAACCAGAGTAGTTTAAACGTCTGTAGCTTCTTTGATAATTTTCCAGCAGTTTTCACACACAATGCTAATAGCCCATTTGTTCGAACCTTTGAGCCAAACCGACCTACTGACTGACGGGCCTGGCAATTACAGAGGCGGTTCCTGATCCTGAGGTTAAAATTGAATCATTAAATAGGAAGTTCAAAGACTAAACCCACAACATTAGTCCTCCATGAATAATAACAAGTTACAATATTGATTTAATTACCAGGCCAAGTGATTCAAGCAGCCATGACATGCAAACACTCCCATCAAGACCAAACTCCAATTATATTTCCTCTCTGCATATAGAGCCACGTAGAGCACTTAAAATAATTTCATTAACTTGGTTTCTCCTGAATTCTGCCCTCCTTTTTCCCCCGGGAGTAAACTGAAGAGAAAAAGTCCTAATGTACTGTATGCAGCTGGTTAGAAAGCCATAGCCCTCGGCAATGAGGGGGCAAGAAGGAATAATTAATAGTTGTGGAAAAATGTAAGTGTAATTTCCAGGCAAATTCTGTGAAACTAATGAGGCTCTTGTTTGGAACAAAAGATCCACAGGCTGCTGTTTGTGAGGGTGAAACATGGATTATTTCACAAAGTAGAAAACCGAGGCAGGAGAACGAAAACGTGCAGGAAATCAGCTGTGGATATTCTCCCTAACTGTATTTTGTTTTCTGTACAGTGCAAAAGCAATTTAAGTTCTGTAATTTTTCACTTAGCACCCAGTGCATCTGTTGCTAAGACAAAAGATATAACTCATAGTTTAACTATTTATCTGACCATTCCTCCAGGGAAACGTTGGTTTCAGAGATCCTATGAAGATGCTTACGTTACAGGAGAGCCGTCCCTGTAGCCACAGGAACGCCTGCTCGCGACCCCTCATGCCAGGTTTCATATATCTTTGATCTGTGAGCAGATCGACTGAAGAACGAAGCTCCCATCTCACATAGAGAGGATTGAAGAGTTGATTTATCCTGAATTTCACAACAAAAGCTAAGATAAAAAAAGGCATTTTCCAAACTGGTAATTCTGAGCTTTCCTTGCCACCTTTTGGCAGATCCTGATCCACAGATCTGGATGCACACCTGTCCTTACTGCAATGTGAAAATGTTTTATTGAAGAAGAAATTACATTTTGAAATCCAAGCACAGGCTCTAACTACCGCTGACATCCCAGTGCATGAATTATGAACAAATTGGTTTGCTTTTGGATGCATTATGGGAGTTTTAGGATCCAGCTTCTTTTTTCTTTTTTGCCTTTCTTGTCCATAATAAGAACAATCAATCTTTTTGAATGTCTGCCTTGTGAGACACCAAACAACACACCCTAGGATTTTCTAAAATAATTCTTTGAAGTACCCCTTTAAGTTGTTTTGTTAGTGATTTCCCACAATTGCCGTCATCTACTCCAGAGAATGGAAACAACAGTGCTGTAATAACGGTGGAGATCTGGGAAAGAGACAATGAGCTGTGATGTCCCCCGGTTCATTACTGGCCAGGGGCCTTTGTTGCATCTCTTACATCTCTTAACTGTGTACTTTCTAATTAAGGAATGAAATGACACAAAAATGAATTGAACAGGGCTTTGCATTTCTTATGGACATATAAACCACAAACAGGTTCACAAAGACTGACATTTGCGGGAGCATGTCACTGGTCTACTGAGGCCACTGTCGATGCACCCTTTCATCTAGAGATAAAAACTAAGCTTGTTTATTCTGAGGGAAAAACAAATGACTAAATGAATGAAACTGTACGTTACTGAATAATGTGATATGATACATATATCTACATGTTTTTATGAATACATTTTTGTCCACGCATTGATGTACTTTTGCATGTGTGAGTACGACTATAGCGGTAAAAATATGTGCAGTGCGGCGTGTTCAGCCCGCAGCAGGTGCATCATACGCACACAGGCGCAGGGAAGAGCCCTCTCTGTACATCAGACACTGAATAGTGAAACTGACAAAAAAGGCCGGCAGAGAGAGTGAGAGAAGAAAGGAATACAGGATGAGGGGAAGGATAGGAGAGAGTGAGAGATAGAGAAATCCTGCAGCTATCTTTCATTTATGCCATCTGAAGAGCCCAGAGGAAGATAGGACATGAATATGGAAGATCCTGCTCCCACTCGCTCACTTGCTTCTCCTGAACGATTTTCTCTCCTTCTCTTTTATTCCTCTTTTATTGTTGTCAAACCTTGCCGAGCTAAAGCTCAGAACATTTGTCCAGTCCATTTCTTGTCCAGTTCCACTTCACATTTCTCTGTTTTCCTATTTTTCACAATTATCTTTCCCCTCTTCCTTAATATTCATCGTTGTAATGTTACTTCCTGAATTTTTGGCCACTCAACTTCCCTCCTCTCCTACACTCTTCTGCCCCTCCCTCGTTTTCTTTTATCTTCTGCTTACTTCCATCCTCTCTCTGCTCCCTCCCCTAAACCCCCACAACCATCCCTCACTTTGGTTTCGCCTCCACTTCCTCGAGACACATTTCTCTCTGTTTCTTTCAACCGACATTGAACTCAACTCTCAATCCCCTTCTTATCATCTCCATCTCTCTCTTTCTGCTACTGTGAGTCTAGTTATTTATTGATAGGCTGTGTTGTCGTGTCCCTCCTGTGTGTATGTGTGTGTGTCCTTGTCCTCTTTGTGAGGGCCATTCTGAGACCAGATCTAATGGAGTTAGGACATTTTGGGAAAGTGAGGATATTGTGGCCAGTCTGTGCCACACCTTCACAATGCATCTTACCAATTAGTGTCCTCACTACGATAGAAGTACATGGTCGTGTGTGTGTGTGTGTGTGTGTGAACACAGCTTAGATATAATAATAATAGAGCCTTGCCTCTCACACACAATCTCGCTCATTCAATTGAAGCATCAAAATATATTTTTCCCAGCACACAATAGCAAAAGAAAAAGCAATAAAACAACAGCGAGATCAATTCTTTAGGTCCTAACTAATTGACATAAAACAAATAATGACAGCTGGCTAACACTGATATTTAATCTCATCCAGAGATTTAAAGACAAATATCTAGGTTGCTGTCAGCAAAGGGAAATTCAGGTATAAGGAGTCAAATCTATTGCACTGTTTACTGTTTTATTGCTCATTCTCCAAACCCAGAAATAAAGCAAAGCACCCATTTTATGTTTTCCTGACTGATAATTGATGATATTGTTCTAGGAAACCCTTTCCCCATTACACTCTCTACTTTGCTATGCATCTCCTAAATCTCTGCAAGTAAAATATATACGGCTGTTCCCCCTTTCAGTGTTTAAATGAAAAGAATATAAAATACCATCTGGAAGACGTTTGAAGAGTATGAAACCATCACGATTGAGTAGCAGCCCAAATCATTTTGAAGTAAAAATCTACACGCGCGCACACACACACGCACGCACACACACACGCGCACACACCTGTACACAGGAAGTGTCTTCTCCCCATATCTCACAGCTTCCTCCCAGTGGCCCAGGTGAACAGAGGCATCTAAAGCCATGTCTGTCAATCTGAGCTTGTAGAGATTTTCATCAGGCAAGTCGTCACCAACAGTTGATAAAAAATGACTGCAGCTTTTTATTAGAGCTTCCCAACCTGGAAGGTCAATTAAGGAGGAGCAACATTGATATACAGATGCACTCATACTGTATCTCTGAAGGGAAATCTAGTTGCAACTTTTTTACAGTCCATAACGGTCAGATTTATGTACATGAACGCACAGCACATATTTCACTGCACCTCATTTCAATATCAATGAGGTTCTGAATTACAAAATCAACTGCAAGTCAATGTCTGAGCTTCCCTCTGAGAAGACACATAGATACATCTAGATGAAGCTAATTTTTATAAATTTGCACATTTAGTTGTGATCTAAGACTATGAGTGAAATATTAAATCTGGCATGATTAGTATCACTCAAACACACCTTTCACATATATCCACAATAAACTTGTGTTTCTGCATAATTTTTATTTTCTGATAACTTGATTTATATAAATGAAAACATTCAAACCACATCTTGACTGATATTTGTGTCTCTTTCCTGAACTTGAGAAACGCAGGACAGGAAAAAACATTTTCAAGCACAAAATTATATTTTGGAGAGAGATAATGTGCAAGAAAATTATAATAGTCGAGAAGCGTCAGCTTTCTTAATCATCACCCCTCAGTAGGGAAATGAAGGATTATGTCAGTGCTTAGTGTCTGATGGACATAGTGGATCTTGGATGTAAAGGATACGTGACTCTGCTTTTTGCTCTTCCAGTCTGGGTAGAGCCTCCTTCAAAAGGCGCCACGTTGCTTCTTCACCAGACAGCATGAGTCCGTCCTGGACAGAGAGGGAAGTCGACATTAATGTCAAAAACAAACATAAACACTTGGCCTGTATGCTTTGAATTTTCTACTGGAAATAAAAAAGTGTTTAAAAATGATACAAGCGCTATACATGTCTATTTTACAACATTTAAAGTCTGCTCTGTGTGTGTGTGCATGTCTTTTTTGTGACAAATCAGTATTGACACACACACACACACACACACACACACACACACACACACACACACACACACACACACACACACACACACACACACACACACACACACACACACACACACACACACACACACACACACACACACACACACACACACACAAACACACATTATGACATGGTTATGATTATGGCGTCGTGTGAATGCATTTAAGTTGCATTTAGAACCTAAATAATAATTAAACAAGACAGATGTTCAGATGCCTGAGGTAAGATTTTTAAATAAAACTAAATAGTAAGTAATAAGACAGACATACACACTAAGTAACACATAATGTATATGCACACAACAACACACAAATATTTGATGTCAAAAGTCATCTGTCGCCATGACAACTTTGGGTCACAGCCCAGCAGCTGCCATCATCATCTGAAGATTGAAGAGAGGGACAGGGAATGACAGAAAGTGCGTGTGTGTGTGTGTGTGTGTGTGTGTGTGTGTGTGTGTGTGTGTGTGAGCGTGCGCTTGCGTGCGTGTGTGCGCAGAACAAAGTTAGGTTGAATAAAATCAAAGCCATCGTCCCAGAGCATCAACTGAGTGACCTCTCTCACCTTCTCTCACACACATGTTGTGTTTTTTGTGGTAGAGTAAGACTAAAGTGCAATATGGAGAACAAAGGTACAGTAGTGGACAAAAGCAGAGAGAGGAAAAAAAAGGGAAGACAAGAGAGGGAAATAAAAATACACAAGTTCAGAGCGAGACAGTGAGACACAGGAACAGAAAGACTAGAAGAAGAAAGATTGGGGTGGATTAAGATAGATGGCAAAGAAAACTGCAGGAGAAAGACAAAACCATTTTTCAGTAAGCGGTCAGAAAGAGAGGGAGAGAGAGAGAGGGGTGGAGCGTGACAGAGTGACAGAGAGGAAGAGGAGATAAGACAGAAAGTGGGAGTGAAGGAGGAAAAGAAGGAGAGGACAAGGAAGGGTACACTGAAACATGTTACGCATCAATACACTGCCTAAGCCAACAGTGGCAGAGGTGTGTGCGTGTGTGTGTGTTTGAGTGAGTGAGTGAGTGAGTGAGTGAACGAGAGAGCGAGAGAGAATGTGTATGTCTTTGAGTTTCTAGCTGACAAACAAGAACAGTTTTTGCAATATTAAAAATATTAAGACAAAACTAGACGTGCGAGGTAGTAATCATGACTATGAGGTAGTGATATGTGGGGTGCTCCTCTACCGCAATCACAGCACTAAAAGGAATTTAAACCACTTAAATAAAGGGTTTTATTGCAGTTTCTCATATTGCAACATATCAGTGATACACACAACAATCCAACTGCTTGACAGCACATGTCACAGACGTTTCTACACTAGTACAGTAAAACGCAAAACTGTGTCAATCCAGTTGTTTTATTTCAGACACGTGCAAAGACAACATCATTGTACGTGCTCTGCTGAATTCAGTCTACAATGAAAACACTAGTATGAGGCAATGCTTGCACAGCAAGCTTGAGGAGGAAAAAAAAAGCTCAGGGATAATTTTTATTACTTGTGAAAGTATTTTTTTTTAAGGTGAAATTCTAATATTGTAACATAATTTGGAGCCTCAGGGTTGTCTTGAGACATTACCATTCTCCATAGCAGGAAATACTGATGGGATGCTAACCATAAGAAACTGACACAAACATTTTTATAACACTTATGCTGATTATTGGATAAAAATGTGCATTTGTATTCATCTTACTTTGTCTTGAGAGTCGCATCGCTGGCAGTGGCAAGTAAAATGGTACTGTTCCTCCAGTTGTCTCTGTCGATCTTCAGTCAGGGACAACGTCTCAATGTAACTTATAGTGAGCTGGAAACGAGAGAATTGAGATGAAATTTACCTGACTATATTTCATTTGAACCTTTTTGACACATTAACTTGCTCTATTTGCTTTAATGCTGATCACAGTTAACTGCAGTTCAGCTCTGATAGAGAATTTGTGTAAACCGAGTGTGGAGAAAAGAGATGCACTTAGAGTAAAATGTGTGTGTGTGTGTGTGTGTGTGTGTGTGTCCAGATGGCGTGGATGCATCTCATTACATACAGTCAGGAGGGATGAAGTATGGAAAATTTCATAAAAATCTTCATGATTGTGTTGCAGTGATATTTCATTTAGCTGCAGTTTTAATAATTCTGAATTACCATTACGGTGAGTGCAGATCCATCAACATTTATTATTACTCGTACGAAATAATTCAGAAAATAACGTCACAGTGAGGCCATGTACCTGAAATGCATCGTTAAGTGGCCTTAGGCAGTGTTTGTCAACAGCAAGGTGAATAAGAAACAGTCAGATAAATATTGAAGGACATAGGCACAAAGACAAAGGCCACATCACTGTCAATAAAACAGCTATACACAGTGTTTTTTTGTGTTCATACCTCCTCTTCAGGTTTAATGTCTCGAACAGCTCTGAGCTGCAGCTTTGTTCCCTCAAACACCATCACACAGTTTGGCCTGCAGTCGTGGTTCAACAGAGATAGACTGGGAGAGAGCAAACAAGACGACGGGTGGGAGGGGGGAGAGAGTCAGATGGTGAGAGGAGGGAGTAGTGACGGGAAAAGAGAGAGAGAGGGGAAGAGAAAGAGGAGAGGGGAAGAGGAATGAAGCAAAGTCAAGTAGGTGGAGGGAAAGATAAATGGGGAACAGGGAAGAGAGAAAGTGGTAAATGCGAGAGTAGATGAGGATGAGAGGAGAAGGAGAGGAGAGAAAATTATCTCTGATTAAAGGATTAATTTTCAAATGAAACCAACAAATTCTATTCAAATTCCTTAAACCACATCGACTGGCAGCTTTTTCTCTTCAGAAAAAAAAGAACACAAATCAGCACTTCTCATTTATTGAAGCGTTCCTTTTGTATCACACTACATCTGCAGCACGATGAATAAGTAGAGAAGACAGAGACGACTGTTTTTGGAAAACACAAGAAGAGCCTCATCCTGCTGAGCCACTGAACCACCGAGACCAGGCCGTTGAGACCAGTGAAAAGGTCCAGAGAGAAACACAGGATGATGGAGACATGTCCCTCAAGATTAGATCAGCCAGTGCACTGTAACAGCTGAGGGACGCCCAGGCTGTAGAACGTCTGGCAATGATGTGAATCCTCTATGTTTAAATTAAGACTGAGTGCTTGAATGAAAAAAACAAAAAACAAGTTAAACATACAAAGTGGTAATTCTCTGCACACAATGACAAAGGGAGAACTCTGCTTCTGTCGTAGCAAGTGTCACTCATCATATCTTTCTATCAGTCTTTCAGTCTAACTCTCTCACACACACACTTTAATAAATCAGGAAACAACAGGAATCTCCACCTCCACTTCTGTCACAACAAAGACTTTTGACTCATTTTCCATTTTTACAATGCATCCAACCCGTCCTCCCACTCATTCACTCGCAAATGTATTCGGCATCAAAGCATGATTGAAAATTATCATATGGTTGAACCAACAACCTAAAACTCATCATTATAACCTTTATTAAGGTCGGATATATTATATAGGATCGTTGTATTAGACTGCATGAGCTATAGGTAAGACTGAAAACTAAAAGCATGTTACTATTGTGATTGCAAAGGTGATTTTAACATATTGTGAAGACTGTATATAATGTGCATCTTTCTCATGCTGAGATGGTAATTGTGCTTGCTGACGCTGTGAATAGAATAATAAAAGTATTTTAAGACCTGTATGACCCGTAAAAAGACATTTACTGTCACTGCACACATGGCTGAAAAATACTGAAGAGGTTTGTCTGCTTTTATGACCTCCTCTATTAATGGTGCTCTTGTTTATCATATTCATGAAGCAAAAGAATGGGTGCAAGAGATAAAGTGTGTGTGCATGCATGTGTGTGTGTGTGTGTGTGTGTGTGTGTGTGTGCGTGCGTGCGTGCGTGCATGCGTGCGTGTAGCCTTTGTACAACCATCAGTTACCCCCTGGCTTTGTTCTATGGTGGAGAAATTGCAGGTTGAATATCAACTAGAAATCAAGCCCTCCAAACAATGTTTTTATCTGATGGAGAGCAGCTCGTTAGCATACTAATAAGATTAATTAACCAAACTACATCTCACATTAACAATATCTGCTCACACTAACTGCGACTAAAGTGCTGCTTGCACATGGCAGGGCTGAGAGTGAAATATCACATGGGTGTGTGAGTGTTCAGGCAGTACAGGACCATATTGTGCCTAAATTTAATTGATATTTAATGAGGAAAAAGCCTCAATACTTTTCCTCCTGTCGTTATTCTGTGTGAAGACACAGCCAAGTACAGTACAAATGCAGCAGCACTACACCTGAATATTGTGCAAGGTTTTTATATGACACAGAAATTATTTAAATCTAAAACTTCGAACAGAAATATATTAAAAGATATATAGAGGTGTAACACTTAATTTGATCAATTTCACATGCCATTTCTATGGTTGGGTAAAACTATTTGGGACCGAGTCCACGTTATTATCTACTGGACTCATCATGTCTATGAATTTTTGTCCGGGTTGACTGTTATTTCTCTAGTTTAAGAAAAGGATAAATATCCATCCATCCACTATCCATCCAGTGCTTATCCTTTGAGGGTTGCGGGTGGGGGAGGCTGGAGCCAATCCCAGCTGACATAGGGCGAGAGGCTGGGTACATCCTGAACAGGTCTCAGGCCATCACAGAAAGCGTGAAGACGTTCATGTTTGACGCCCCTGCATACCCATGGTGAACCCTCTTTTTCACTCATGTCGTCTAATGAGAGTTGTTCTCAGGACAGTGTGGGTTAGGGTTGATGTGTATTCAACAAATTGCATTGCATATTAAAATACAAATGCATGTGTAATAAAAACAACCCTCAACCTGTTTCCTGTCAAGCTGACACTAATAAAACTATCTTACCTGAGACAGACAGATGCTGCAAAACATAAAACCTGTGATCTCTCATGTCTTTTTTCATATTGTCGGCTAACCTCATTTTTCTCTTTTCATTTCAGTGTATCCGTGTAAGGATTTGGCTGCAGTTACACATGGGTTTAAATCACCCTGTGGTGATATGAAATACATGGCTAGGGTAGATTACAAAAAGTGAAAAAAGATGTGTGTTATCGATCTAGCTGCAAATGGTTTTGAGTCTATTAAAGCCCTCAGAGGAACCGGATTTTACATCATATTTTCAATGGGCCATTTAGCAGTGAATGAGAGGCAGAGATAGACACAGAGAAAAGGATAAGTTTAGAGGAGAATGAGGAAGTCGTCAAATTTATTAAAAGAAAAATGGTTTTGTTGTACGGCATAGAGAGAAAAATTAACTGACGGGGTGAGACAGAGGTGCAGCCCCGCAACAGGAATACCCCTCTTTTCAGCAAACCTACGGTTGCTAGGCAACCCAAAATATGAATAGGCATGGGACCATCCTGTGAACGGGCCCATCATTTATGGATGAGTTACGACACGAATCCCACTCACACACTAACACAGACACTCGTGGCTTTGCTGGGCTTTGGCAAAGCCACTGTGACCATCTGACATCTCAGCATCAGCCAGATGAACTGGCTGAGATACCTGTACTCTGTGTGTGTGTGTGTGTGTGTGTGTGTGTGTGTGTGTGTGTGTGTGTGTGTGTGTGTGTGTGCGTGTGGGAACACTAACAGCATGTGCAACAAATCCTACCCCACTCCTACCTCGAGGATTTAGTAGGGGGATTATAGTGCACACCACCTTGCGCAGTATGTGTGTTTCACTCCTTCATACCAGACAAGAATAACATAAGAGTTGGAGTAAAACCTCCATATTTCTCCATCTAATCTGCCGCACCAACCCCAGCCTACCTGCAACTCTACCAGTTCACCCCACACCAATCCCCACCACCCTTCCCCAAGCAGCATCAGAATTTTCTGTCAACATTAATTGTCTAGTTATTTTGCCTTATTTTGTTCTCTCGAACTTCAAAGAGCTGTCAGTAAAATTGTGAGGGGAGTGGTGGAGGGCTTTGAAAGTGAGTGGGTAAAAGATGGGTGGGGTTTGTTGGGATGTGGTGATCTGGCAGGGGCACAGTATAACAAAGATTATGAGCTAGATTGAAATTAATGATGCCTTTTGGTTGTGATGCCCTTTGTGTATGTGTGTGTGTGTGTGTGTGTGTGTGTGTGTGTGTGTGTGTTTTACCTCGGATACAGCCCAACTCCAATCTCTTGCAGCTCTCCGTCACTGACGGTGAAACAATTACATGTCACCTGAAAGAGAGTAAAAAAAGGTAGTATTTGTTGAATTGGTGGAGGGAAACAAAAACAACATCTTTCATCATATGTTTTGAACATTTTTACATATCTCTGGTACCTGCAGCACTTTGATTGAAACAAGACATGGTCTGAGATGCAGAATATTGGATTGGGGGAAATTACCATTTGGTTATTTCTGTTGGGGCAATTCTGTCTTTAAAAGAAAATAAAAGGTTTTTGAAGTTGAAGACATGTCTGTATTATTATTCATCAACTGAATTGACAAAGTCTGTCAGTGGTGATATACAGTGACTTTTAATACACAAATGATACTGTTTCCCAAAGGGTTTGTAAAAATAAGTACAGCCCCGCCTCAAACACAGTAAGCGGTATAGAGAATGGATGGATGTTTAAAGATAATATTATTATCATTAAGATACATAAAATATACACAATTCTACATAATAATAATAATAATAATAAATTTCATTTATAGAGCACTTTTCATTGCCAAAAGCAATCTCAAAGTGCTAAAATACATGTACACAAAGAAACTGAGAGTTTCTTTGTGTACATGTGTTTTTATTAAAATTGGTGCTGTTGTTTCAGAAAGTACTCAAATAACTGTAACTTTATCAACATTTGTATTCAGAGTGTCAGATAAAGAGGAAGACCAGGGCCTGCTGAGAGCGAGGGTACGATTTAAAGTGAGCCACAAACAGATGTTTCCCATCCTGCTGATATTCACACCAGAACCAGAAGTCATCAAAATGATTTGACTTGAATCTGCTCTCGTCAGAGTGAGTACTCGTGGGAAATGAAGGTTTTTACTCCAATTATTCACCAGGAAAGTCAGGGAAGGAATGTAATTACACAACAAAAAAAACTCACACATATAAATCATTCTTTCTTCATCTCCCGGACAGGTTCACACACTTCATTGTTATTCAGTTGTTCTCACACACATCCATAATATGTGCCATAAAACATGCATTAAAGTGCAGGAGACAGATACATCACACAACACAGCAATATGTTGTATATTAATAACAGTATATCAAGATAAAATAACAGTTAAGTGCTTTCATGGGATTTCTATGGAGTAGTTGAAACACATGGATGGTTATGAGTCCAGGAGCGAACATGTCCTTTGTTTTCTGTAAGAAGTTTGGTCTAAAGAAATTCTAGGAGTAATACTCATTTTCTTTGCTGTTGTCAGTGACAAATAATGAATGGATACGTTTGATATATGTTACAATAGACTAGGCTTCATACACTATATACAGTACATGGTGTTATATTGTACTGCATGTGTGTTGCATGCATGCATGTGAAACCCATTGGCAAAGATAGTTTGCCATTGGTGTCAGCATATTATCTCATGTAATGTTATCTACTAACCCACAGAATAAACCAACCCACGTACCAAATATAATGAAGTCAATAGGAGGGACTAGAACCTGGGGTCAACGGCATCCACCAACACTTTAGATCAACTTGCATCCTAAATGATGAAACCAGTTGGTGCAAGTGAAACTATGTTTTGAAATATTTTTCCAATGTTATACAACTGTGGCCAGCAGGAAAATGGGTATTTGAGTCCCCAACAGTTTTCACAATATTAGGAGAAAAGCAGCATTGATTAGTGACAGCAGGGATACAGGGACAGCAGTGCAGCGAGAGCAGAAAGGATGGTTTTAAGAAGAGGGAGGGAGCGATTAACTGAGGGGAGAATTTAAACAAACAGTGGTAGGACACTCAGCTGGGTATAGATCTGTCTATCTCTATCACACACACACACACACACACACACACACACACACACACACACACACACACACACACACACACACACACACACACACACACACACACACACACACACACACACACACACACACACACACACACACACACACACACACACACACACACACACACACACACACACACACACGCACACTCTCAGGGGATGAGAATCAATCTAGCAGAACATCCACATCTGCAGAGCCGGCTGGTGGACGCCTTTTGCATTCCAAATACATACAAACACACACACACAGAGAGACACACACACACACACACACACACACACACACACAGGTATAAGTGGGCTTCCCTGTTTTACAGTAGTACAGTACTAAAAACTGACTTTTATAAATCAATTCCTGTTTGGAATGTTTCTGTCTGACTCCCATGGATTCCTCTTGTCTTTCCCTGAACCCCCAACTTTCTCCATGTGTCTTACTTTCTCCTCACCTCTTTTCTTTCTGCCTCTTAATGAACTCAATTCGATTCCATCCACTTGAGAGCTTTCCCAGAAATGTTAAGTGAGGACTGGAAGTGGAACAAAGGCTCCCCAGCAGTAAATGTGAACTGATGCTGAACACCAAGTATACTCACGTCTAAACTGCTGGACTGTGTAAAAACATTTCTTACAAATTATATGTACAAGTCACATGTGTACTTGTACATGAATGTGATATATTGCTTTTTGATCTGTTGTATACTGGTCAACTGGGCAATACTATTATAAGTATATTTTAAGCAAAAAATGCCAAAGATATTTGATAACAGTTTCTCAAATATATATACTTCCAGAAAATTTGTTAAGCATTTGAATATGTTCAAACGCCTGGGATTCATTGTAAGTTTTCAATATGAATCACTTTTTATTGATGATATTAGACAATAATTAGGTCAATTCGATCAATTGATAATGAATGTAGTGAGGTTAAAGTTTTTCCGAAGGAGATTTATTCACTTTGTCCCCAAACTTCCATGTCTGCATCATAATACAACAGCAGCTGGGCGAACATGTCATCCACATGTAACCATGGCGACATTTCCTTCTCATGATGAGAGATGTTAAGAGCTTTCTCTGGTTAACCTGTTTATTTATAACCTCCCCATTAATAAAGAGAGAACTCCACAGCTGCAAGAATGAGTTCATACGAGGTGACGCTGTAGTGAAGTGTCAGTGATAAGGGATTAGTTTTGGAGGAGGTGGAGGAGAGATGTTACAGTGTATGGGCGACTGTTTCTATTAATCCTGAGTGAATGATCTGTATTCCATTAAATTGAATGAAATGGGCTTGCCCGCAAATAATAACGAATGAATTCTTAACAGAAGGATCTTGATGTGGATTACAGGCCTGCTAGGATTCAGTCACATTTTGTCTGCATGGCTCAGAGAAAATGTCAGTCCCTACCTAATTTTTTGGGACCATTTCATTTATTATTATTATCATTTCTCTGCCTGTTACAAACAATATTTGGATGAAATGTGAAGAAATGATGAATGTGAGATAGAAGAACAGAAGCAAAGACAGGCAGATGAGTGAAGGATGTGGTGAGCAGCCTGTGAAGTGGAAAATGGAAAAAAAAGATCAAAAGCACCCCATGTATCCAGAATAAATTCTTCTGATGGGGGATTTAAAAATGAATAACTGCACCGTAGCAAGTAACTGTACAGACACACTGTACATACTACCTAACACTGATTTAAAGAGTCCACGTTCTACTAACATGAGAACATGTTTTAAGAATTCATGCAATTCAATCATCAATGCCAGGGTTAGACAAAGTTAGACAAGATTTCTGCCTGATTTTAGCCTGACATTTTGTCGATGACGTGAGTGGGTTTGGAAACGATGAATGGGCATCGGGCATGACAATCGACTGTGTCATAATGGACAACAACCAACACCACATCTGGGATGCCTCATGACGTCCTAACAGAAAGTCGAGCATGGTTTTTCTTTTTTTAAACCCTCCGCGACGGGTTTCATCACCTCTGTGACAATGGCCAATTGGAGCACACCTGACAGTTCTCTGACAGAAGAGATGAAGCTTCGCATGAATGTAACTATAGCGAAGTGAAAGAGGAATGATGTTGTAGGTGTCACAAGGTGGAATCTTGAAACAGAGGAAAGGTTTTTATGCCTTTCTGAGCAGAAGACAATGAGTACCACTTCAGACACCATGTTGGTTCACATTCTTGTCCCTGGAAGTCAGTCGCGAGTTCTTCCTGTCTTGCCTTGTCATGCACGTCGTAAAAGACGGCAAATGGTGATCGGTTGGGGAACAACATGAAGTCTGTCATGTCTCTCGGCCAGGATGTGGCACAAATTTATGACTCTATCATCACCTAATCTGACAGTTATAGTCTTGACAAATATCTTGTAGTCTGATCCTAGGGTCATCTCTCTGCCGGTTCTTGTACCATGCTACATATTCATAAAGGTACTGAACATCGGAGTATTTTTAAGAATAGAATGGGCGCCTGATCTAGTATGAAATACAATGAAACTTTAGGATAGTCTTGGCTGGTTTTCCACTAACCAGAAGGTCGGTGGTTCAATTCCCCCGATCTTCCAGTCTGCATGCCAAATGGTCTGTGGGCAAGACACTTAAACCTAAAACATAATGCCCCTGATGGCTGTACCGGCAGTGTGAATTATGAGTGATAGAAAAAAGCACTGTGTATTGAAGTGCTGTATGGATGTGTGGAGTAAATGGGTGAGTGTAAAGTGTTTTTTAGCGGTTGATAAGAAAATCGCTGTATAAATACAGTCCATTTACCATCTTGTCAGCCTCATGAGTTCATTAAATGGATTAAACCAATAATATAACAAATCTATTATCATCACTTCAACATCAAATTCTCAGAAATAAATTTAACTCAAAATGTTCAATGCAACTGTGTGCATGACTCTTCTTCATAATCAGAATTGTTTTTAAGGGATTGTTTACTTGATTTGATAAAATGTGTTACTTCTATGTCGCTCACAATGAAAATGAAAATAGATATGGGAATCGTCTTAGGTATGCAACCTGTAAGACTTTTGGATTTATTGGATGTGATTAAATCAAAACCAAATCTTGGCCATCGTGCCACCGGACAAGAGTAGGAAAACAGGAATGGTGATCTGAACCTATGAGCTCACAGTAAACTTAGCTGGAGGACTGTGCAGTGGATGTCTGTGCTGACATGAAGTATTCATGGAGGGAGGGGCGGATCAAACTGATTTCAGTGACATTTTGGAAACTGAAACACATTTCTGAGAGGATGGACGGGGGCTTGGGGTGGGAGGTGGGAGGTCCTGTCATCTCGTATCGGAGGCAGTGGATTGGTTTGCTTTGTCCTGTCAATTCAGTTAAAAAAACTTGTGACTGGATGGTTTATGTCTTTAATGTTGCTGGAATCGGTTCAATTACTGTCAATCAGGGAAATACTACAAAGGCTATCAGACACAATCAAAGGCCGCATCTGTGCATGTGTGGCACAGTGTGTGTGTGCGCGCGTCCATGTGGCCTGCGTGCACTGCTAATGCTTTGATAAAGTATTTATGACCTAATCATGGTTCTTTCATCTCTCAATAGACAGGCATACAAACATAGACAGAACTACATAGGAGATATGAAGGAGAAAAAAATGATGCTAAACATCATCTCCTCCTTCATGTACACTGTTGCATACACACACACGCACACACACACACACACACACTTGAGCTATAATTATTATTCATCTCTCTCGCTGTCTCAACTACCACATAAATGTCAGCACATGCATTTAGTTATCTTACCTTCGCTGTAAACTGGCCATATTTCCAAAATGTGCACATTTCACCAAACAGTGGTGATGCAATATTTTTATTTATTTATGTGAACACTTTTATGTGAATGCACATTTCTGTTAATTGCATGGGTTTTTATTGGTCCACAAACTTTGCCTTTCTGCTCAATTCTCACCGATCTGATCAATGTTGGGCTAACAAGTTCACCGCATTAATTTAAAATGGACCATTGTATCTGCTGCCTCCGAGTGGCAAAACAATCAGAAACTCCACATTTATCATTTATTTTGACACAATGATCTGATCTGAAGTCTGTCCTTCATTTATGTATTTTCCGTAACCTAAGTAGTTCACACAATATGTATAGCAGTATGAATTAGGGCAAACACAACGAGGAGAGTTACAGAATATACTGGTTTGCAATTCACATTTTCAGAAACTTCCATGCTGGAGATTGGCCTGTCATGGCAAACATCGCAGAAGCAGAACATAACTTAACAAGTCTTCAGGATTTAACATATCACCCTGACACGCACAAAACTGTAAAAGAGCAGATCAAATTTGATTGGCTGAATGGAATACAGAGGTGCTGTTGCCATGGAAAAATCCCAGGGTGGAGGGTGAAGGGCTTCCTTCACAGGGTGTGTGTGTGTGTGTGTGTGTGTGTGTGTGTGTGTGTGTGTGTGTGTGTGTGGACAAGGGGTAGTAATGGTATAATTAGGTAATTAGGTCAGAGGAGAAAGAAATATTTCCCAGGCAAAATTTCAAGGAACCCAAAACATCAGGCACCACTTCATTAACTAATTCCATTAGTTATTTATTTTTACCCCGTTAACAAAACCCACTCTCAATTTGGCTCAGTCAAACTCGTCGGGCTTAGTCAAAATATCAAAACAAACCACTGCACTACCTGATGAACATAATTCTGAAGTTTCATGTAAAAAAAAGGTTTCAGAGTTCTGCTCTGGAAACGATATGATTACAGACGGATGATGCACGGACATAGTGATCATTATATCCTCCGGCATATGCTCGCTGTATTTAAACTGCAAACAGAGGTCATGTCCCGATGCGATGACTTCTCGGGAGCATTCAGCTCACAATCCTGTGTGTATTGTGTGTTTGCGGAAATGCTTGTCGATGTGATTGGACACTGAAGGCAGAAAGCTCCTGTCAAGGGCTACAGTAAAAATCCACAGTATCATTTTATAGCCTGAGGTGTGAACTGTAGTTACAGTACTATCTGAAGGACATGTACATTAAATAAATCAGAGTCCAACTACCCTGCTGACTGGATAGCTGACAGTGCAGTTAACTTTATTACTATCCCTCCTATTTTGCGTTTCAGTCCATTTATTTCTTTTTTTTATGCATTTCTGGTACCACAGAATTGCCAGGCTTTTTTTTTGCCAGAATATCATCGCTAAATGTGGTCGCTTATCCTTATGAAACAAGATTTCTGATTAGCCCTGGTGGTTATGTTCCCTTTTTTGTGTCCTTTACTTCTTTTCAATACCCTCCTGTCTACTCACTTATTGAATCATATGACAAAACCATAATTTTTAAATAAACTTATTTTTTGTCTAACTCCTATCAACAACATATCATCACTGACTTGACCCCAACTGTCATTTCCTAGAGACTTACTCGTACCTATGCTTACCTTAAAACATGTCTTCATCTTAAAACTTGATGAATGAATGATGAATGAATGATTTACATAATGGTTTATGTCCCCATGAGGAAGACAACTCCCCATAATGTGACAGATTTGGGTCCCCACAACATAAGCAACACCAAGACCGACCGACCGCGTGCACGCACACACACACACGCACACACGCACACACGCACACAGACTCCATTTAAATAAGCATAAAACAGCCCAAACCCCCTCAGGAATTGATTGGGGCAGTGGGAGAGAGCAAGGGGATAGGAGAAGTACACGAGGATGAAAATTGAGGAGAGGAGGAGATAAGACGAGTGGAAGGAGCAGCAGGTAGGTGAGGGGGGTAGAGGGAGGTGGGACAAGTCTCATGTCAGAGGAGAGAGACGGAAAAGGCTTGACACAGAAAAGGGAGGGAATACATGAGGAGGAAAGTGGAGCAGAAATGTGTTTAAATTTGTTAGCAAACTTGTAAGTGAAGAGAGATGCACCCTGGGAAATCACGGAGCAGAGTATTAGTGGAAGGCCACAGAGGGGGAAAGGAGCTAGAAGCATCAGTTTTGCAAAGTGTGGCCCAGGAGCTGAGAGGTTTTAGACCCTGGATCGTTAAAGGGGTGCATCAAGGTCACTATTTGATACTGTAGATGTCGGCATGCACTTCTGAGGCAGGTGACTGCTACTTTCTTTTAGGTGATCACACTGCAGAAGTTTTGAGGCTAGAGTAAATGTCCACAAAAACTTAAGTTGTACTTAAATGTTGCAACAACAATATTCTTGCAATGGAATGTGGCATCATGGAAAACATACTACACACAAACACACACAAATGTGTGGGGGGGAGGGGGGTGGTAAATGGAGCTGTAAACAAAATAAATACATTTCTTGTTTGTGCTGAAATTGTCACAAGCAAATACTATGGCATGTGCACACTCACGCACACACACCATTGGCCCCAGGCTGTTTGCAATCGAAAAGGAGATTGGAGATCTAATTACTCATTTCCATGATGATAACATATCATATCCAAGAGAAATGAGAAAAGAAAGACGACATGTGTTTTTGTCAAGTTGGCACATTTTCAGCTGATGAGCTGCTAAGCTGCTGCACCCATGTGTGCACAAACACACAGACACACACCCACCCATCCCGCCCACACACACTGTGCAGACCCCAAGCACACATGAAGTATGGAAGGAGATTTATGGATCATACTGTATATTGCTTGCACGCATGCACACATACATTAGGATGAATGTTTCTGGCTGCACTGCACGTTCCTGCGAAACATTACTGCAGGCAGAAAGGTAACAAATTCATTCCTCAAGTCTGTGCTTTTAACTCGTAATGTGGGAACAAAATGGACGCTATAATGAAGAAGTATTGTAATATATTGGTCAGAGCATTTTAATAACACTTTAATGGAAGTTTCCGGGTTGTTTTCAGGGTCACCGCTAGAAAAGAGCTTTGCTAACTAATCTAGGTCACAAATGGCTCAAATGGACGATCTTTACAGAATTCAACAGATGAAACAGCGACATTAAGGTTCCAGCTGAGCCTTTTACCATCTCTTCCTTTTAATCAGTGTTGATGAAATATAATTCAAATTCATTGATATGTAATTTTGGTGCAGGAAACGACAAAGACCACCTCTTCCTAATGATGAATGCTGAGGAGCCATTCTGCAAATTTTCAGATAAACTGTTTAGTGACAAATGGTAAAAGACTTTCATGAGAACTCAGATCAGATCAGTGAACAGTAAAGGTTACACAACACCCAGCACTGATTTTCAACACAACATATACAGAACACCAATCTACACACACAAACCCGACCGCACTAAGACAGCAGTGTTTATAGAGGACGTCACTGTGTGGTGAGTATGGCCTACAGCTGTAAAACATCCAGTAGAACTGCTGCTCATTTACAGACATGACCTGAGAGGTCGAGGTTTCTTTCCACTCTGTTACTCAGTTTCTCTTTCTGTATAGTGACAAGAAAAGAAAGAGAAATATGGCAAGAAAGAAAGCAGGCAAGCAAGAGAGTAACATAAAAACACAATCAAGTAAGTATGAAAGAAAAAAACTGGAATGGAAAACAGAAAGGTTTAGCCCAGCAAACCATCTGAGGGCAGCTTAAATCAGAGGAATAGGTTACTGTTTTCAGAGCAGTATTCTTTGTAGGAAATCAGTTTTTACTGCTTGACTGCTCCGCTGTAGTCTGAATAAAGGGTGTTTCACGGGGGAAAGGGGCTTCCTTCCACTCTGAGCAGCAGTCATTGGCTGCACCCATACTGTACATTCCTCCTAAGACAAAAAAAACCCCTCTTCATCTTTAAAACAAAGGCAATCAAAGGCTACTGAGCATATATAAATATCTTCCATCAACCATAACATTTAAAGGTTGCACTGGATTGGACAGTAGCTGATTTATTGAATACAAATAGCTGCACCTGGATACTACCTTCAGAGTACTGTACGCTACAAAAATTAATAATCAGTATTTCTTACGGATTCCTGGTCAACAAAACATCATGGCTGCTGGAGAATACATTATTCTCTCTCTTTACAAGTTAAATGTAGTAATTAGTATATGAAGCGTGATATAAAGGGCTGTGTGTGTGGGTAAATTAAGAAATGACTTCAACCACATGGGGCTGGGTGGCTAACTATGTACCTATTGAATCATACTTCTAAAAAGACAAATGTAATGCATTGCACCAGCAAGAAATAACTACAAAATCTGACAGTAGATATGAAAAATCACCATTCACTTTTACTATTACATATTTTATTGACTTGTGTGCCCTTAGGAGACTTCAAGGATGTCAGCAGTATGTAGTGGGATCAAGCCATCGGCTGTATGCATTACAGTGTATGCCTCAAGTCATACAAATGGTCCAGGAACATTTCTGGGGGCAAACATGTTAACACTGTGATGGTTGCCAAGTAACTTGTAATTCTCCTCTCATACATTGTCAGGACTGCTTACTGTATCCAGGGCTGCTCTGGCAACTCTGGGTCTCATTCCAATTATTTTCAATCCTCTTGGCTTTTGTAACTTAATGTCATGCCAGTGTACCACGTCGCTTATCATGACATAAAGTCGTACCCTGGCACAGCTGTCCGAGGCTTAGTTCACTTTTTAAAGCCAAAATGAGCAACTTTCTGCAAATTGTTGTTGCTGCCGAGTTGTTGCAGAGGGTTGTTGTCATTGAAGCGTGCATGCGGTGTATTTGTATCAGCCAATACAGCCCAGTAAAAATACCACTGGGCTTATGTTTGATACTAATGTGTGAAAATAACAACATGCGTCACTTAAATGCTTTGGCTCCGAGCTGAGCAGATCTGATTTGCATGTTCAGGCAGGACTGGTACACGGAGAGCATCTGCAGTGCAACCACAGCGTGCTGGTTACACACACATTGATACATGAATGATTAATATCAATTCATCAAGAGACTTTACATTTTACAACCATGCAGAAAAATCTTATGCAATTCCCCCTCTGTCCACCATTTTTTTTTTCTTGCCCTCACAATCAATTCTGGTGAAACAGCTTTTCAGTTTTTATAAAAACTTAAAAAAAGAACAACAAAAGTGAGGCCTAAATGGTGAATCAGATATGAGACATTAACCCTCAGGCTTTGGATATGAATGTAAATGGGGCTGGCGTGATAACAGCAATGTCTGTATATTGTAAGATATCCGATGCAATAGACTTTGAAGCATATCTTTTTTTTTATAAAACTGTGTCATGGAGGTTGTAAGATGAAACATTTTAGCTGTAAGATGTGTTGTGCTGTTATTTTGTCCTTCTTGTCACTATTCTGAGTGACTCTACCAGGCTACGTGTAACAAGAGCAATCTGGATATTTACCTACCAAAGATTAGAGCAGCAGATTAACCAAGCCTCAACCAAATCACCTCTGATATACTAACTGTTTATAAAATCATATCTACACAGTAAGCTGTTAAAGAAATGCAAAAAGTACATTAAGTAAAATCATTGTATAGAATTCAAGAATCTTTTAGTACATGACAAAAACATATTCTACCTGATGTAATACAACTTAATGTCCATCTTTTCTCTGGATACCAGACTCTCAGTCTGATGAATGCTTTCCACACACACACTCACGTATGCACGCACACGCACACACACACACACACACAGAATCCCTAAGGTTGTAGAACTACAATTAACCTCCTACTCCAGGATGACTCTCGATCAAATGCCTCATCCAATTATCTGTGTATACCTGTGCGTGTGTGTGTGTGTCTAAATGCTTACACATTACAATCATAACAACAATAGCTTGTGCATTTATACACTACATGTGGGTGCTGTGTTGTTGAGTGGACTAGGTTGTAATGATAATGGTGTTTTTATGGAGCAGATAGTGTTTAATCAATAGTCATCCTAATAATGACACCATACCTATTACAGCTGTGTTTAAGTGTGTGTGTGTGTGTGTGTGTGTGTGTGTGTGTGTGTGTTTGTGTGTGTGTGTGTGTGTGTGTGTAATCACGCCAGTTTAAGATAGAAGATAATGGGATATATTGTTATCTGCAGAGAAGGTGGATATGACCATAGAAATATCCCCATTTGTAGTTCTAGTAATCAACAACCCTAAAATAACGTCCTTCTTTTAATTGTGTCTTCTCTCTAGATTTTTGCCCCTTTTGTGAAAGAATAAAAACAATGTGGCCTTTTATAATTTACCCTTCTGAAACAGGTGCATTAGTATTTTTGTCATACACTTGTCATTGTCCTTGTCCTGTGTCTAAAAGCAGCAAATAATTGTTCAAACTAACTTATTCTGGGTAAATATGATGTCAACACAGAAATACTGTGCCAAGTGAAAACAGACACACCTCCATCATGAGGAGCATGGGGGGGTCACTGAACTGATGGGTATGTAAATTACTTAAATCTTTCTGGCCTTCACGGTCTCTTGATCTCATCCCATTTGAAAATCCATGGGATATTTTAGACGTGGTAGAAAGTCAACCTTTTCGCGTAATAACCCAAATAAAAATTATGAACCTGAATATGAGCAATTGCTTATTTTTACTATCTAAACTTTTGAACAAATCATATATCAAACATAAAACACAGAATGAACTTATATGTAGATACAAAACTCCCAATGTTACCCTGTTAATGCTCATTACTGTTTGTATATACTTACATCCTCTGTCTCTACACTCACACATCAGAGACTCCTTATTTAACTTGGCTCATTAGCACAGAGACATGAAATCATGGAATTAGCATAACAGTAAATAGTGTGAGTATGAACAGGCTTGTCCTACAGAAAAGACAAATAAATCTCAAAATGAATCAAAAAAATGATCCATCATTCAACTAAAGATGAATATATCTTCTACTGACACTCAACCCGTCCACTGCCTGTTGGAGCGTGTGCACCATTTGTGTGTCAATAAGATTTCTCCACCATGACCTTGCACCCTTGTGTAGACAGTGTGAGTCCATGCATTTTCACATGCGGCTATGTGTGGTTGTTCATAAGGATAGCAGTATTTCTGCATGTCTTGTGTGTGTGTGTGTGTGTGTGTGTGTGTGTGTGTTTGTGTGTTTGTGTGTGTTTGTGTGTGTTTGTGTGTGTGCGTGCATGTGTTTGTGTGTGAGACAGAGGTGTAATGTAATCTGATTTTGATTTCAAACGCTGTTTGTTTCTTATAAAGTAGTGCCTTGGGCTATGTGTGTGTACATAGTAGTGATAAAGTACTGCCTGGGCCAATGAAAATTACCCTCATCCATCTCCTACAGTGAACATACATGTACATGTACACACACACACTCTCACTCTCACACACACACACTCTCACACACACACACTCTCACACAAACACACTCTCACTCTCACTCTCACACACACACACTCTCACACTCTCACTCTCACTCTCACTCTCACACACACTCTCACACACACTCTCACTCTCTCACACACACACACACTCTCTCACACACACACACACACACACACACACACACACACACACACACACACACACACACACACACACACACACACACACACACACACACACACACACACACACACAGAGAGACAGAGAGAGACAGAGAGAGAGAGAGAGAGAGAGAGAGAGACAGACAGACAGAACAAGATAGACAACAAAATGAAGGAAACACCAATATAATGGTAGACTGACCGGAGTGCATCGCTTCCAAAACTCAAAACATGTAGCAGGTATTGAAAGCGTGTCAAACATGTGTCACGGAAGTTCTCTGAAAATGATTAATTTCATAAAATTAAAGGTTCACACATGTAAGGTCAGGGGAGTCTGCAGAATGAGGCATACAAAGCAAGGAGGACAACTTTGGGGAGAAATTAGGCCAAGAGGTACTGCCTGAGCACATTCACCCCTTAACTACAGCACTGTTGAGACTGTATCAAGTGTGGAACAAGGACAGAAAGCTGATTTTTGAACTAATATAACATTCAGTGAGATCTGCTCTTCAGTGACTCACACCAGCTCACACTGCTCAGTTCTAAAACACACCTCGCCACAGGTGCAGTCACTCAGTCCAGTCCTCTTTACTTCTTTCCCCGGCAAACGTCTCTCACCACACTATTTTGAGTAAATTAAAACACTGACACTCTTTTGTGATATTGGTTTTCATCTGCAGTGTTACATTAAACAAAACTATGCCGTCATATCTGTCTAAAATCCTGTAACATTACTCTACCTTTTCAGTCCATGTGATTCTTTGGTTTCTGAAATAGTTGGTTCATTTTTCATCGGCTTGGCAACCAATGCAAGAGTACCGCTGCGCATGGGTAAGCTATAACTGTGACTTGAAACAGTTCCATTAAATTGTCCTCAAATGTCCTTAAATTGTCCTTAAAAATCATGCAGAGAATGAAATACTTTATCACCTCTGAATGATAAAATGTGTTTTCAGATTTTTTTCTATTTTTAGTACGGGTCCTTTACAAATGTTCAACTAAGGAGCAACACAAAAGTTCAGTACTCTTACACTGTGTGTGTCGAGTATGGAAACACTTTTCCATTTATTATTTATTTTATTCAATAATTCATTAATTTATCCACATTTATTTATTAAACTCCATAGAACAAATACAACAAATAGGACTAACCTCTTACTGATTGTTACCATGGGAGCGAGGGTGTCAGCACAAAACAAACAAAATACACACACACACACACACACAATAACACACACACACACACACACAAAGTAGTTAATTAGTGAAACTTTTTTTCTATTTTTAGTACGGGTCCTTTACAAATGTTCAACTAAGGAGCAACACAAAAGTTCAGTACTCTTACACTGTGTGTGTCGAGTATGGAAACACTTTTCCATTTATTATTTATTTTATTCAATAATTCATTAATTTATCCACATTTATTTATTAAACTCCATAGAACAAATACAACAAATAGGACTAACCTCTTACTGATTGTTACCATGGGAGCGAGGGTGTCAGCACAAAACAAACAAAATACACACACACACACACACACAATAACACACACACACACACACACAAAGTAGTTAATTAGTGAAACTTTGTGGATGATATTTATATCTCGGGAACAAACCATGAGCCCCAGGGGCAAAAAAGAGAGCTGGGGTAGACAGAAAATATTACAAAAAGGAAGACAAAGGGAGGGAAGAAGAAAGCAGCGGCTGATTATAAGAGAGAGCAGAGAGAAAAAAAATGTTGTCCAAGACAAACAGAAAAGGAACAGGAATCAAGGACAGTAAAAAGACACAAATAGAGAAAAAGATGGAAGGAGGGGCGTTTGCCTGTGCACGTGGTATAGGCCCTGTTCAGACGGCCTGTCCAAATACATTTATTGGCACAAGCATATTGATTCTAGAAAGTCTGGACAGCAAAAATCCACATGAAATGTGATTTTTCAAAATGGATCCAGAGTGGTACAACTCGCACAGAAAAGCTAAGTGGGACTTATTGTATCCAACAACAGTTTGCTAGAGATCAGTGTACAAACCAGTGATGCTTCGGCCAAAACAAGAGCTGCTGTAGTTGTTCTCCTGCTCTTTCCCACAGAGTTAGCAGAGCGAACTGAACATCACATAAACCCTTTTCTGCTGGCTTCATCTACCACCTGGATTTCGGGTTCACACATACAGAAGGTTTGAGTAGAGATCCAGAGACTTGTAGGACCAATACCAAGGCACACTGAAGCTGTTCTGGCAGCACGTGGTGGCCCAACACTTTACTGACACTTCATGCGTCTGAATTCAGTTTACTGAAGTTTGTCCAAGTTGCTGATTCTTGGTCTTGAGGAAAATAATAACTTGTTTGTCAACTAATCTGATGACTGTGGCTTCATTAACTGAAACAAGACCTGATGTTTTGTGGACAATTTAACAGACCAAAAATATGACTAAAGATAAAAAGAAGGAGGTTGACAACAGATGACCTATCTATTCTCAGGATGAAGCTGAAAACGCACCACGGCCACAACATGTCATGTGTTGAACTTTTGAGAGAAACGCAAATGTCCGTATATTTTGCTCCCGTCATTTTCCAGAACTTCCAGCCCCCAAGTAAAATTTCCAGAAAATGTGTTAATACAGCGTGAAATTCTCTGGAAGATTCACGCCGAGTGAGTGGGCTCTCTACCCAGGCGCCACCCCTCGCCTGCATGTTCCAGAGAATGTCCTGCTGATATGAACGCGTCCGACTCAAACAGTCTCCTGCTGCGTTCTTCATATGTGAACAGCAAACTCAGGAAAATGTCCGTACATTTTTACGCAGGACATGTCTGAAAACAGCTTATCTCCACAAGGTAGTTCTAGCAAAGGACAAAATGCATTGCATGAGGGATTAAGGAGACACGCAGGAAAAGAAGAGAGAGAGACGGAGAAACAAAGAGTGAGAGGGAAAATACGAAGAAGGATGAACACACAGATCTGAGGGTTGAAGTCAACAACAGCAGGGGACAGTCTGGAGGCTAGCTTACAGCAGCTTCATACAGCCTGATGGAAATATGACACACACACACACACACACACACACACACACACACACACACACACACACACACACACACACACACACACACACACACACACACACACACACACACACACACACACACACACACACACACACACAGTATCATCCCTGCAGGGAGGGTATACACCTTTCCCTTGCAGTGGTCAGATAAATAACCCTTCAGTCTCAGCATCACAGCTTCCATCCTCTTCCGGAAAATAAGCTCGTACATCTCTCATCTCTCTGTCTGCTGCCTTCTCTCAACATAATGAAACAACCTACCAGTCGGTGGAGGCTTCACATGATTCTGTCATGGACATTTTACTTTAGATCATGGAGCAGAAAGTGGTTAAGGCCAGTTATGTAGTGGTCAACCTGAAATTAAAGTCAGTTTATTAATCATAATGCACTGTTGCTTGTTATGTTATTGCCGACTTCTCACAGTACAGCACAGGTTATAGAGAACATACAGATATAAAACCCCGAAGGGCTCGTCAGCGCAGGAGCAACCAGTGTGTGTGAGCATGTGTGTGAGTTGTTCAGTGCCCTGGAAAAGCATTTTTTTCTGCTCAGTGGAGCTCACACACACCAGCTGTACATGACACTGAGGAGGCAGCCCTGGTTCACCCGGCCATCACAAGGAATGTTGGGTTAGTGGTGGTGTCTGGTTGTGCTTGGTAATCGATGGTGAGGGCGTTTTAAAACTTTGGGTGACCATTTCGGTAGATGAAGTCTTAAAAGAAGAAAAAAATGAGAATTAGTCAATGTCAAGGAAAATGGTGAGAAAAGAGAGAATGTTAATGGCCCTTCTGTAGCTCACTCCATGTGGGGCTTCACAGCTTTGCGCGTGTGTGTGCGTAACTCTGAGTTATTGATTCATAGATCCCCTGAAGGAATAAATAGGATATTAATGTTGACCTCTCAAGAAAAGGAGACTCAGAGGGAAAGAGACAAAACGTGTGTGGTAAACAAAGGGATATGTACGGGGAAAAGAGAGCAAAAAGGCAGAGCAAGGAGCTCCAGCAAGATAGACAATGAGAGGTTTAGACAAACACACCCACATACAGTTTACCATTGAAAACCCAATGCAATTGGTGTAAAACACCATTCATACTCCACAGCACATTCAGACATGAAACATGCTCCCCTTACTACAGGGCATGAAATTCAAATCAGACCTGACAGTTTGGAATAAGAAATGGCGCTGAACACAAGCAGACTTAGATCTAACAGAAAACACCACAATGAGGAATGGACCGAAATATTGAGAGAGGGTGGGGAGAAGTTACATTTTAACTGTGCTGCTGTATTCTGCCTCGAGAGCATCTCCAACATCACCAAGACAGAAAATATTTGAGATGCAACAGAGGCAGAATAAAAAGTGAAGAGTAGTAATCGTAAATAAAGGTATGGCAGCGACAATTGTAAATTAATTGTAAAAACTGTGGAGAAAACTACTTAATACGTCTTGGTGACCCTCCTAACCTTTTCTCTCCAATTCCCCCTTCCTCTCCAACCATGACTTCCCATTCCTCTTTCTCAGTCCACTCATTTTTGCCCTTCCCTTCATCTTCCCTACTCCTTGTTCTTTTCCTCCACTTCTCTTCTCCCCAACCCCCTTTCCTCTGCTCTTCACCAGCTCATTGCCCATTCCTTCAGAGAGGTGGAATAACTATCAGATGGTATAACCATGGAATGATGAAAGCATGAGGGAGTAAAGGGGGAAGTGGGAGATGGAGGGGTGAGGGCGTCAAAAAAGGGGTGTGGTGAGCAGAGATTGGGATGTGGAATCAAAGATCAAAAACCTCTAATCTCTGAAATGTCAGATAAGTGGAGGGGAAAAAAACAGAAATAGATATTTATCTTTCTCTTCATCTTCATATGGATGGTTATGGACATGCAATTTTTTGAACAGATTATAATTAACTCCCTGATTACAGAGATTCCAATACCGCATTTCAATCAGGACTGAGCAGATGAAAAATTATTGATTTATTTGTCTAAAATCTGTCTGAAAAGACTACAACCTGGGGCGTTGATGCATCTCACCACTTTACGGTAGCATGTTTAAAATTGCCTTAATTTGTCCAAGAAGTCGTTGTTTCATCTGTCACAGCAGAAAATAGGGCACTACACTTTTAGTTGAACATGGTGTAATATTTGTCAGATTGTCTTATCTTTTAGGGACATAACTCTCATTAAATGGTGCAGACTATTTTCTCCTTCCTTCCCTCCTCTCTTACTCCTCCTCTTCTTCATCCTTCTCTCCTTCTTTCCCTTGTCTTCTTCCAGTCTCCCCTGGCAGAAATAGTCTGTGTTCTCTCACCTGTGAAACTAGGAGATGTCCTTGACTTACAAGGACAACACTGCACTCTGTGTGTGTGTGTGTGTGTGTGTGTGTGTGTGTGTGTGTGTGTGTGTGTGTGTGTGTCTGTGTGTGTGTGTGTGTGTGTTCTATTACAAGGTAGAAGACTATATAAACAGAAGGCCTACATTACACTTTTGTCGCCATCTGTCAGGCCACTTGCAGTCTCTAAGAGCAGTCAGTCAATATCATTGTGATTATATCAATGTCATTATGTGACACCTTTCCCATGTGTTAAAATTGGATTACATGTAGCCTGAAGCTAATGACATTTAAACGACTGATGAATTCACCCAAATACCCACAAGCGATCCAATACAACTGATGCAACGCATGCCTGCCACATACTGTACAAACACATACACACACACACGCACACGTACGTGCACGCAGACTGACCATCGCCAGCACCAGGAGAAATTCCGTGTCCTCTTCAAACATCCACGGAATATTTACCATCATCTGCAGGCAGGCAGAATTCAGCATTATGACGCACACACACACACACACGCACACACACACATTCCAAATTTTAAAAAGTATAAAACAGCCAAACCACCTCAGGAATGACTCAGGGGTTTTGCAGGATAGGAGTCAATTAAAGGAGCTCCCCCTTGTAATTACACTAAGTTTGATATACTGGCCCACCGGGACATGGGTGTTATATGTTTGTCCTTCCTCCTCATGTCATCTTCCACTCCCACTCTTTAACTATCTCTGCATTTGCACCTGGGGGGGGGGGGGGGGGGGGGGATGCTCATTAAATCCTGAATATTCTAGAAAGCAGTTCAAACACAGACATGGCTGTATTGCTGATATCCTTTAATTGAGGATGAACCTAAATGTAATGAATGCAGACATTTAAGAAAATTAGCATTAGTAGACTCATGTCATAGGACAATCCCCAAAACATGACAACAAAACCCCTCATACCCAATCAATGTGCCTCTACTCTCTCCATCTTTATCTCTTCATATTTCTTATGCTGTCCAGTCAGAAAAACTGCTGAAACATCTAAATCAATGCAATACTTACCAACACAAAATTACATTTGACTGACAAACATTTTTATGTGAAAGCATTTTAATCCAAGAGTTCCAGTTTGTGGAAAAAAAATACCTAAAGATGTAGTGTACTGTACATCACAAAGAGAAGGGGCCCAAGTACTGAGCCTTGGGGCACACCTGTGTGGATGGGATGGGATAAGGATGTTTGTCCTTGCCATGACACATTGATGGAATGCCTGTTGAGATAGGATTTAAACCTAAGAAGCACTTTGCCTGAGATGCCCATATCGTAGAGAACAAATAGCAGGATGTGGTGTTTCACTGTATCAAAGGTTGCTAATAGGTGCAGCAAGATAAGCACCAAAGAGTAAGCTGAAGCTCTAGCTACCCTTAGGGCTTCTGTTAGAGATAACAGAGCTGTTTCAGTAGAGTGGCTGGTTTTAAAGCCTGACTGATTTAGATCAAGGAGGGCGTTCCATGAGAGGAACTCTGAGACCTGTTTTAAAACTATACTGTTTCGATAGCCTTAGATAAGAATGTAAGTAACGAGGCCCATCAATATTTCACAACCTCTTGCTGGCCCTCTTTGGCTGCTAAGTGCACATCTTAATGGGCTAACTGGGCACAATTTTGAACTGAGGCATTTGGATATATTTGAGGCTTTGACTGCTGTCTTCGATGCTCTCCAGCATATCTTGCTGAATAACTGCTCTCACATCCACAAGTGCAAATCAGTTCTGCAACACATTTAAAAAGGAAAATGCAAAAGTCAAGGTGCAGATTCGTCACTTGTGATGCGAGACAGCACATTTGTGAAGTTCCAGTGTCAGATTCGAGAGGTTGTAATGAGCGAGTTGTGGTATACCGAAAAATTGTCTCCAGTAAAAAAAATAGAGTAAATGTTGGATTACAAGTTTTCAGCCATCATTACATTCATTTAAATATCAATCTACACATTTGCGAATATTCTTTTAGTGACTTCACATTCAGAATACGTGTGTGTGAATATTTTCTAAGTGGAAATTTCAACATACAACATTTTTTTACAAGCTGTCAAGTTTTTTTTTCTCTGACCCTGTCTGAGTTCTGATTTTTGCTCTACAAGTTCTCACATTTATCCCAGTCCCTTCAAGGAAAAACACTTCTCTGCAGTGGAAATGTCTTTGCTCATGCACAAAGTCAAAATGTGTGAGCAGACAATTTTTCTGTGTGTAACAACCAGAGTATACACACATTGTACATCCCTATGTGGGAGCATTTTACAAAACTTGATAATGCACTCTTAAAATTTCAATGAAATACTGCGCCATTGACTACTTACTAGATTTTCATTAGACGATCGTTTTCTGCTGCCTTAAGGCAGCAACGCACCAAAAGGCCCAAGTGCGGTCAGGTGGGCGGATGCACATTTGCTATTTTCACGGTGTGGGCAATGGACAAGAATCAGTCTAAAACTAGCAAAGACACTTAGTGCTGGGAGTAAGATCGGGCCCAAAGTGTCATGGTTAACATTCAATCTTTATCTCCATGGTAACACTATCCACTGAGAGATGGGAGAGAGGTAGAGAGGTGCAAATATAAGTGTGTGTGTGTGTGTGTGTGTGTGTGTGTGTGTGTGTGTGTGTGTGTGTGTGTGTGTGTGTGTGTGTGTGTGTGTCAACAGTCTCTCTCATGAGAACTGTAGTTCTTGAACAATTAAAAGATTATATCTCTGTCACAGTTGAGATAATTCTATTAGTGAGTACAGTGGTAAATACACATTAGTTTTTATATAATAAATATCCAAACATCATCTTAAGCTTGTTGTAGTAGAAAAGGGAGGAGAGTCAGAGAGGGGATAGTGAGCACTAAGGATGACACATTGTTTGACATTACAGAAAACAGCTAACGTGTGCAGATTCTACAAGAAAGCACACAAAGCTAAATGTGTGTGTGTGCGTGTGTGTGCGTGTGTGTGTGCCTTGCTCTCCCTAGTCTTTTATACCGATGAACTGTATCTTTTGCAATCATTAAAAGCTGACATTTTCCCTCATTTGTATAAAATGAATGGCAATTTAAAAAAAAAAAAAATAATAATAATAACAACAGTATTAGTAATAGTTTGACATTTGCTATACTTGCAGAGCATTAAATAATAATACGGATACCACTCTCTTACTCATATGTTCAATATGAAGCCACAGCCAGAAGCTTGTCAGCTTGACATAAAGAAGTGGAGATGGGGAGAAATGGGTAGCCTGTCTCTGTCTAAAGGTCAGTCATTAACATGTGTTAACAAGGGTGTAGTGGAGACCTGGAGTCTTGCTGTTACCATGAAGTCACCAGGCAACCAGTTCGGGATGCGACTGCTCTAGGCAAATAAATAGACTGGGACATTAAATTTGTACAAATTAAATTAGTGAGGTTGAGAGGTGCTGGTTATTTTGCTACCATCCGCCCTGTTTCCTGCTGGCAGTAGCTTTATATTTGCATATAAGAAAGAGGGGTCTCGATCTTCTCACATAAGTCTCGCATCAGCACAAAAGTGAAAGAGTCCGTTTCCCAAAATTTCAAATTATAACTTTTAAAAAAGTGCAAATGTAGAGTGGAAGAGGATCAATCATTTTAGACTGTATTACACGTTTGTGGTTTTTAAAAACAACTCTCATTGTTAGATAACATTTTGCAGTAACACAGTATTTAGACAGAAATATATTCAAGTCTATTTTTTGTTTTTGTTTCTGTGACAATGGAGAGACTAAAGTGTGAGTATGTGTCTTTGTCCACACTCACACAGTCTTATTTGTATTCGTAATGAGCTGCTGATGTTTAACAAGAGGAAGCACAGCATGGATGCCCATTAAAAATGAGAGAGCCGAAACCATAACTACAAAATACAACTGGGCTCTCGTCCCTGCAGCCAGTGCAGGACAACAATTCAATGTACATAAAACACAGGCAGACATGCATCTATTTGCTGGTAAATATAAAAATAATCCTCTTTTCTTTTTCTTCATATTTAGGTTGCAGCAATTAGGGAATTTTGGGTGTTTTCCGTGTTTTTTACGCACATTAGCACTTTAAAAGATGACAAAAACACAAATGTCACAGGCACACACAGGCAACTTGAAAGTCTGCAAGGTGTGTCTTACTGTCCCTGAATAGAACTGACGGTTTTCGGGCTTGGCCGTGGTTTAAGAGGAAGAGACAGGGAGAGGGAGAAGAGAGACAGATGAGAGAGAGAATGAGGGAATAAACCCTGAGGAAACTAATTTATATTCAGGATGGAAATAAAAGGATTGATGGCTAAGCATTCTTCAGCTGGATACTTTACAGGCTTCTGTGTCTTTGTTTCCCAGGACAGCCTTCATAGATGCTTTATATAAGTCGCTAATGACGCGCAGATAAAGATAGTGATGAAGGACGGCGAGCGGGTGGATGAGTGCATACTTGAACCTGCGATGGCACCTGAACCTGGGCACCGCTACTATCTATCACTGAGGCCTGGACACAAGGGTTCTCCGTAAACATTTCAAACCCTTTTCATGATGCAAAACACTGATTTTCTGAAACTGTTCTGTCCTTGTTGTAGAGGGAAACACAATATTAACATTATTATTATTTGGATTAGTCAAGGACATAAAATAAGACTTGATATTTCAGACAACACTGATACTTGATTCAGAATATTAAGCTAATATAAGTCTTTGAACTATAAAGCTAACTTTGTTCCTCCTTATCAGGGAAATTTACTGTAAACACTGAAGAGACACACTCACAATCAGGCTCTGTCAGTGTTGAATTTCAGCATGTATTATTAAGCAACTTAACGTTGAGAAATGCATACTCAACATAAATGAAATCAAAACCAACAGAGTGGAAGTCTCCTCCAGCATCTATAGTGTTTTTAATTTTCTGTCAAGATGATCAGATTTCATGGCACTTGCTTAATTGCCCACTGTTCTAGAAATTATCTACAGCACAGTTAATAACAAAGAGCAAAGATAGTATAATATATAATAAGATAGTGTTAGACTCAGTATCACAACAAAAGAGCCACCTCCAATATAGACATGTGGAAGCCTGGGGACATACCGTACAGATTATCGTTATTATATACTGTATATATATTTTTCTATGTCAAAGTAATCCCATGACAACATTAGCTGGGAAACGATAATTTAGTAAACACCAAAACACAAGCTGTGAATTATAACAAATAAGCGTGGCTGTCAGATGCAGACTGGCCATCTGGAGTACCTGCACTTTTCCCGATGGGCCACTCGAGCTGTTATGAAAAGATTAAAAAATGTCTCATGCCGTGTGATCTTGCATTAGATAGGCCAGCCATCCTCAGACAGCGGTGTGTGTATGTGTGTGTGTAGCAGGGATATAAATTCAAGGTCTTGAAACCTATCGCCAAAACAATTTCTGTTATTCTGTATTAATAATAACCATACTATAACCAACAACATTATCACGGACATTATTTATGAATAAAGTAAATGATCTCAGGTACACAATGACATTACTAAATTGGAGATCTATGTACCCACTTGACTGGTGGAGTCAACTAAGCCATCGGCCAATGTTCTACCAATTACCTACCAATTTCTGATCCAATTGATAAAATTTTATATCAGAGCCAGAAACATGTGTATGTATATACAGTATACAACATATAATCAAAGCTTTATTTTTAACATTATAAGAAACATTATATCCCTTTATGATTTATTCTCCGTTCATGGGCTGGATTTAATAATGTGAGCAGATATAGTTTCAATCTAAGTAATTGTCCCCATCAATCTCTGTTATTATCTTAATATTAATAACAGTTTTATATTGTTATATTTAAAATACTGTTTTGGACTTAATATTAAAGTTGTTTGTTTGCGTTGGGCAACAGGACAGAAAAGGTTGAGCTATTAGCAACAGGCTGGACATACTGTATGTCAGATGGACTGATCATAGATTGCTTTATCTCTACCGCATTAACATTCGAGTGGTAAAGGTGACCAACAATTACACCCCAAAAGAGGAGTGTGTGACACATCAGTATTTGCATTGGAACAGGTATTATGGTTCTTCATTCAGAGATAGCCTGAGCTTTTTATTAAAAACCCAGCCTTTATTTGGCCTGAGTGAGGGGACAAATAAAAGGATCATGAGGACAGGAGATAACATAGATTGATGAGTAATTACACATTCAAGGGCTACTATACCAGAGGGATGACCAGCCAGTAAAAAACGTGTATGATTACATTGTCTAGTACTGTACTGCTGAACTCTACCCAAAAACACAGAATTATACCACATATGTTTTAACTCTTGAAGACAGAGTAGACAGTGCAGATTAAATTGTGAGACTTAATGGGATTTTTTTATATATCATTAGGGAACATTGTTAACTGTAAATGGACAAAAGTAGATTCAATAATCATGTTAAAATATCTTGAACACTGAGAGAGTGGACCATGTAATTTAAGTCATCCGTAATGCATTAGTACCTACTATATGGTCACAGTAGAACTATAATGATCCTATTATTTCTGCATAGAGCTGCACAAATCTAGATGAAATGAGAATCACAATTTCCTTGCTTAGAAATTAACATAGATTGTATATAAAATTGGACATAGTGACCGGTTCCGAAAAATGAAGCCAATTGGAAGTTCCTGAAGCCTGTATTCTCTGGAATCACCAGTAGGGGGCGACTCCCTGGTTGCAAAAAGGAGTCTGTTTCTTAAAAAGTCTCTGAGAAAATGACTCTACTTTCTCACTTGATTTATAACTTCAGTAATAATTTTCCTGAGTTTATGGTCTCAATCTCTAGTTTCAAGTCTTCTTCAATACAGGATGATGTTCATTTTGTAAAATGTGGTCTAATTTTGAGTAAAATACACAGTAAAGCACCGTAGTGTGGATACAGCGTGATTGACAGCTGGTCTGTCCCTGCATCAACGTCAGGTTCCAAAAAACCCAAAACTCAAGGATTCTGGAAAACAATTAACTTCAATTTCTTGTCTTTTCTAATTAATAAAACCCTTTTCTGTGTGTAAAATGATGAGAGAGAGATAAGCATATTTATTTAAATGTAAATCATAATTGTCATTAAAAAATATAAAAATACATCTTGTTTTCACCTCAATAAGCAAGGTTTGTTTTTTCACAGGTTGCCTCTCTCTCACTGGGATTATTTTCCTTACTGCAGTTTCTGCAGCAATGCCACATTGTCATTTTTTGAGGGAGAAAATAGCACATAACATGTTTCACTGCAGCTTATGTCCCTAATGAAAAAGCGACAGACTCGTTGTCTTTTAGAAATTAGCTGGGCTGGAGGTATGAATTGAGATACAATTACTCATGCGGATCAACATTTCACCCCAAGCAGACGCAGGTCTGTCCCAGGTCATTGTGAGATTAACCCATCTTTCCCTTTCTGCAACATTCCCTCTGGAAGACTTTAAGGAAATTAGACAAAATCCACAAACACTCGTGCTTGTATGATATCAGACCTCAAAACGAACAGTAATTACTGTAAACGTCGGAGCGACCGAGGCGAGAGCAGAGAAAGCATGAGGGAGGATAAGGGAGACGAGCGAGATAGTGGCTGTCGCAGCTGGAGCCAAAAGCTGTTCATTAAGCCAACCCCACCCCCAGCTCATACTCACACATGGCACTGCAACACACATTAGACCATCAATACAATACACACACACACACACAACATGCCTACCTCCTGCAACATTTTGCTGCTCAAATCACTTGGCAGAATTAAGCAACATCCAGATTTGCATTCAAATGTATTAAGATTTTCAGTCACTCCTCCACCAGCCTTTTTTTAATTTTCACATTTTATCCCTTTCCTCTTTTCTTGTCTTTTTTCTTGCCATCAGTCCATTTCCCTTCACCCTCTCTTCTTCACTACTCCTCATTTTAACACTCCATGTCCTTGCTTCTTTGTCTTGTCTCCTTTAACTCCCTTTGTTTGCCCTTGATCGTTCCCATCTCTTTTGGTTCCTTCCTCACCCTCATCCTTTTCCTCCTTCCTTCTTTTCCTCTCTGTTTCCCCACTTTGCTCATTTCCTCTTCCCTTCTTCATCTTATCTCTGCTCCCCATTAGCTACAACACATGCAGCCAATCTAAGTCAATTAAGCAAAAGGTTTTCATTCTTTTTTCTTATTATACTGTCTGTGACTGCATTCATGATGGACATAGTCATTATACTAAGCCGTGTGTGTGTGTGTGTGTGTGTGTGTGTGTGTGTGTGTGTGTGTGTGTGTGTGTGTGTGTGTGTGTGTGTGCGTGTGCGTGTGCGTGTGCATTTGTGTGTGATTTTACAAAGCCTAAGCTAATTAGGTAGCACCCATGGTGCTGCCAGCTACAATGGCAGACCAGGGAAATGTTAGAGAGATAAGGCTGAACATACTAACATGTACACACAAGGATTATTGTAATGACTCCAGGCAAACACACACATGCAAAAGCACAGGAATGTAGGTATAAAATCGTTTCCTCTCTTAAATCCTTAAAGGAGGTAAAAACTCTATAGTTTCGAGCAAAGTTTGGTCTTTGCTTGCAGGCCATTTATTCAGAAAAGAAGTTAGCAGTACTTCTTTACAAGAAAATATGGCGTCCAGTGATAAGTTTTCCATTAGGTACGCTAGATTGACATCTGGTTTCCCATTTAGTTGCTCAACAGATGGCCAATAATTATAAAGGAAAGTCAGGAGAATAAATGACTCCTACACACAAGCAGGAAAGCTACACTTACTCATAAACAACACACATCTGTCCGTGACGCAGAGAATTACACCTACACACATGCTATGTTATTGCAAAGCCAACGTACACAAGCACACACAAAATTATAACAACCAAAAAATTTGAGTCAATACACACAGATAGAAAGTTACACACGCACACTCACACACTCATTTTTGCTGCCGTAATTGAAGCCAAAACAGTTTCCAGAAGGAGTGAAAATGTATTGGCTCCACACCCATGGTATCAGGTAGCTGTGCGCGCGCGTGCGTGTGTGTGTGTGTGTAGCCGATTTGTGATAAATGACCTCCATACTTAGGTAATAGACAATGCAACATACTTTTCCACGGGGAGATCCCTTGCTTCCAGCTTGGTCAAATGTGTTTGGGGTCCAGGTATAACTCATGTTGTGGGGACCTAAATCTGTTTTCACAGTCACATTATAGGGACCTCTCCTACAAAAACCAAGGCCCCATAATGTAAATGATTATTTAAATTAAAACTCTCCCTATGCAGTCCCTCATCCATTTTTCTCTTTTCCTCACCCTCATCTCTTTCCTCTCTTGTTCTGCTTTTCCTTCTTGCCGTTACTCCAACAGAAACATCCTGCGACTACAAATGAGGAACCAAGATGCTAAATACAACCCATCTTATCTATCAATCATATGAGAAAACAATCATTCTCAGCACTTAGTGCTTCAACAAGCTTCCACTGATAAACTTAGGGACTCAAAACTCTACAAACAGTTCAAGAGACAAAGAGAGTGTTTCCACTGAGATAAGACTCAACATGGTTTTTATCTTTATCCTGGATTGTATTTATTAAAGACA